>NC_137782.1:38437744-38725244 GCF_963455305.1 Plecotus auritus
CCAGGCCCTGTTGAAGCTCTTTGCTCAGTAGAGATGCTTGGTGTTACTGTTTATTAAAACTTGGCCTGATTAGTTCATAATGCTTTGACAGTACAGCATTGAAATATATTTTGAAATATTTACAAATTAATTAGTGGCCCATAATGGTTTCTTTGTTGATGGGATGATGATGATTGTTCTTAGTGGCTTAAGAATGAAAAGTGCGGCAGGTGATGTTGAGAGGGGGCAGCAGAGCCCACATCCAGGTGCAGGGGAAGGATTAGCCCTTAGCTCTACGTGGGCAGGTCCCCCAGTGCAGCATCCTCACTGGCCTGAAGAGCAGTCAGCCTCCTGAGTGCTCACGGCCCAAGGCCACGCATGAAAGAGTGTTGGGCAGTAGGAATGACTTCTTTTATCCAATTAAATGTGGAATTGGTTGTGGTATATTAAACTGAAGTATCTCCATACCCAAATTTTGGTAGAGATGGCCATAGAATGCTACAAATGAGATGATCTTAGAATTGGATGGCACAGGTGAAGACCAAGAAAAAGCTCTGTGTTTAAGGGGAACTGGAAATGGGAGCATGTGAAAACCATTGACCACTATAGTAAAGCCTCTGTTAAGAATCAAATAGGGTTAGCGAGAGCTTTGTGTCCTTTATTGCTACATCACTGTGAATTGTAATTTTGGTTTACTGACGGGACTGTCTCCTACCCTAGACCAGGAGTCCTTGAAGACCAGGCAGACTCTGGTTGCTGCCTGGTACCAAAGGCAGAACCTGCTTTTAGAGGAGCCTCTTTAGAGGTCTGTCAAATAGAAGTAGGAAGCAGCAGACAGTGTCCTTTCCAGTGAGTGACCTGAGAGCCGGTAGCACTTCCTGAATGAGTTCACTCAACTTTCCTGAATTGTGAGCTTTGGATGAATAATCCTGGCAATGCCAAGAATTAGTGGTGGTAAAAGGTTAAATTAAGTTGATGATCATTACAGTGAATATTTTGCAATGTCTAGTTTAAATGTTAATAATTTAACTTACTTATAGCTTGGTTTTTTTGTCAGCAACTCTTTCCTCTGGGTATGCTTCTTTGCATATTTCCTCCTGTGTAGCAGTACAGTAACACTTAGCCTGAAGCTTTGTCTTGTTAGGAGGTGGATTCAGCTACCTCCTTTAGGTGCTTAGCAATTTGATCAGGAAGTTTTCCTTTAAGCCTGACGTCTGCCTCCCTTTAATTTAAATCCTTTCCGTTTTGCTCTGACCCCAGTGGTTGACAGTGTGTGTGTGCATGTGTTTATAGTGACTTGCCCAATCACTAGGCAGTGGCTTTATTTTGAAAGCCCGTTTTTATCTTTTTATTCCCTTTTATAAGTAAGTTATACATACTCCTGTCTGAAACTCGGAATCTTTTGGTCTATCATTTGCCTTCTTCTTGATGAAATAACTCACTAGTTGGTATGAAGGTATTTGAATAAGAAGTTTTGGTGGCTTTGCTAGCAATTTGCTGCACTTTTTGGAGTTTACTTTTCCTGCCATGGTCTTGATTCTTTATTTTAGTAACATACTATTACAAACACTAAAAACATATATATGTATATATGTATATATATGTTTTAGTATATATGTATATATATGTTTTTAGTATATATATGTATATATATGTTTTTAGTATATATATGTGTATATATGTTTTTAGTATAATGTATATATATGTTTTTAGTATATATGTATATATATGTTTTTAGTATATATATATATGTTTTTAGTATATATATGTATATATATGTTTTTAGTATAATGTGTATATATATGTTTTTAGAATATATATGTGTATATATATGTTTTTAGAATATATATGTGTATATGTTTTTAGTATATATATGTATATATATGTTTTTAGTATATATGTTTTAGTATATATATATGTATATATGTTTTTAGTGTATATATATATATAGAGAGAGAGAAACACATACACACACACACCTGTACTCTTCAAAAGACAAACATGAGGGCAAGTTACTCACCGCAACTGGGTATTCTTCCAAAGTCAGTGGCTTCCTGTGTGTGGTGGGGCCACTCCAGCTCTGCAGTCCTCACCTCCTGCAGCCCTGCTCCTGATCTGGAACAACAGGAAGCTCTTGGCCCAGAGGTCTGCTGGTGGTCTGAAATCCTTCCACTGGATGAGTCAGCTCTAAGTTTTCAGGTTATTGAAAGGGAAGGAGCCCTGGTAAGGCATTCAGTTGGTTAGAGTGTTATCCCTATATGCCAAGGTTGCCAGCACAATCTCCAGTCAGGGCACATATAAGAAGCAACCAGTGAATAAATGCATGAGTGGGTGGAACAAAGGGGTCAATGTTTCTCTCTCTCAAATCAGTCAATAATTTTTTACAAAAAGGGAGGGAGAACAAAAAAAGAATTCGTTAGGATATAAACTGTGCTGCAATGCAAGATAAAGCCTTTAATGTGACGTTTAGGATTAGAATGATGATAAAATATACATTTTTTTTTTATTTGATTCATTGACTACAATTTAGATTCTTTTTATTCTAAAGCCTTTCCGTGCTGTATTTCAGTGATCCTATTTGTCACTTTAGATTGGTGTTAAAATTGTTACTAAGAAATGAGGAAGAAAGGAGCCAGAAATCATTTTTCTTGTAAAGCATAACAAAACAATTACAGCATCAGCTCCTTTTTCTACCTTCATTTCACCCCTGTACAGAGAGAGTATGGCTGAAAGGCCAGGAGGTATGATTGTTAGAAGTAGGATCTTTTAGATTATTTAAGTCAACTGTATAATTTGAGAGAATACATAAATGCATTAGAAAAGTGAAGGGGGAACTCTTAGAAAGTGTGGTCTTTTAAAAATCCATTTAGAATGTGGTACCTATTTTTGTAATCTTTGAATTTAGAACTTTATTATGTGGTGTTTACAGCTCTCTTTGGTGTCATATTTTGAACATGAGCCATCCAAAATAGGCTTTTCTACTGTTTTGGAGGAGAAACACTAGCTCGCAGAAAAACACACCTTGTGATGTTCAGGTAGCCGGTACATTGCCTTTATCTCACTTTTTGGCATATTTGAATGATAGGGGCTTAATCACAAGGAACAACAACAGCCTGTAATTATTGGAATCGAGAGTCAATCTGTACTTCTCTAATCTTATGAATAGTAACTGCATCTATATTGCCTTTGTTTCATTTCACATTCTTATTTTTGTCTAATTCCCTTATCTTAATTTATTGTTTACTCATATTTGTCTGAGCTACATCAAATTATTTTTTTCAACCAGGAAAAGTATAAATACAATTTAAAGTGATTTACAAATTCTAAGTTCTTTTCAATTCCTAGATCTTTTTATCTTTCCTGTTCAAGTATCCACAATGATTTGTTCTCACCTGCTTTAGCAAATCTAAATTTCTCATCTCAGTTCTCTCAATTCATTTTTCTCCCTACCATCTCCACCTGTCTCAAACATTTAATTTTCTTGAGTACTTACTTTCCTTGATTACCTTCAGAAGTAGGACTCACACCTCTTTTACATGTGTTGATATGTTTTTCAGTGTTCTCTGTATTACTTTGTGTTTGCTCTCAAGTCATCTATGACTTTCCTCTAGCTGTTAATTGATATTAGAGTAAATAACTATTGTCTCCTTAATTTTCAGACACTTGCCTGGTCATTTTGCCTCCTTGGCTTTCTGTAAACTGAGCAAAGAGTAGGGGAGAGATGGAGTGAGTCAAATGGAAGTAGTAAGAAGCTGGCCTTGAAGGTTTGTCTGATTCTAGTAAAAAGTAGTATTTGAGGAGGGAAGGAAGGAATGTTTAAATATGGGCACCTTTGAAATATGGCCATAGGGACAGGATCTGTTGATTTTTAAAAGTAGTTGTGAAGGGGAAAGAGGAAATGATGAATCTTCATAGGTTGTACAGAAGGAGCTCAAATGCAGTAAGCTGGAGTAGTTGAGCTCTAAGCCCTGTTATTTTCGGTGCATTGGAAACTTTTTGAAGGTCTGGTGTGCTCTCTCCCATTGTTTTGATTTTTAATTTTTGTGGTCACTTGTTAATGTAGTTGAAATTTTAAGTAATGTTATGGGGGTGTAAGGGGACATGAATTTGAAAAGACTAAGGAAACACGGTTGTTAAAAACTAATATTTCAAAAGGGGTGCCAGGATGCAGGTTTAAAAATTATTTAGTAGCTATAACTAAGTAATTAGGAAAAGAGGAGAAGCTGGTGATGGGGAAAGCATCCTTCAGAAATTCTAAAGTTGGAACTAGTGATTTTACTGCAAGAAAAAAGATAGGCATATGGTAACAAATAACTTCTTTAGTAACTGGCTTTCTTCATTCACCTACTTTTGAAATATGATGGGAAAGATAATTGATTTAAATCTATAGTAAATATGCTATCTTTTATTTTTTTATTTTTTATTTTTTAAATATATTTTATTGATTTTCCACAGAGAGGAAGGGAAAGGGACAGAGAGCTAGAAACATCGATGAGAGAGAAACATCGATCAGCTGCCTCCTGCACACTCCCCACTGGGGATGTGCCCGCAACCAAGGTACATGCCCTTGACCGGAATCGAACCCGGGACCCTTCAGTCCGCAGGCCGACGCTCTATCCACTGAGCCAAACCAGCTAGGGCAATTTGCTATCTTTTAAATAGAAACTATCATAATTATAAACAAAAAGTTCATTGGTTAATCTGGAATTGAAATCTACCTAAGAGGCTTTCTTATACCTTTGAATAAACAGTAGAATTGTATAATGGTCAGGATGGTTCTAATCTATTTAGTGCATTATGATGTGGCACTTACTGCTCCTAGCAACATAGGTATGTCCAGCTGTACTAGAGACTTGGTATTTAACTCATTCTAAAAGAGGAGTGTCCAGAATAGCTCTTAAAAGGTATTTGGGCATAATCTATTTAATATAAAGACATCTGATAATTTGATTATATGATTCTGTATTGTAATAAGACAGTAAAACCATCAGATAGTTAATGTGAATTAAGAACTCTGAATTGGTGTTCTTTGAATTGTGGTATGGTACTTCTTTCTCCAATAGTTGAGCCTGTAAATTTTTGGCTCTCATAAAGTGATGTGCCTTTCTTCTGAACCAACGTAGTCAAGGAATACTTGGGTTTACTGAAGAACCATAAGGAATACTTTTTGCTTCCTTTGGGATGCTAAGTGTAATTATTTTTCTTTGTAAAAATCCCAGTGTCTGTCCATATATTATTTCTTTAAAATCTCAACTTTTTTTGATGAATATTAAGTACCTATTTACTCTATCATAGAGATTCTTAGTCTTCAAAAGGGTCTGATGCCTACTTTTTAAAAACACAATGTTTCTAGAAGGTGTTTCATGTTTGCAAAAGATTGTCATTATTACAGTTACATGATTGAACATCTTCTGGTGAGGTGTTGTGCTTTACATAAATTATCTCTTTAAGAGTTAAAACAACCCTGCAAGGTATATATGTTAGCCTCATTTTCTGTTGGTGTTGACTTAATGCCAGTGCCCCTGTGCCACCATATTGCCCAAGGACTATGAGAATTCTGTGCACCTATTTGACATGCTTAAATCAAATTTATGGTTTTGTTTTGACTTTATTAGATAGAACTGGATAACTTACTGTTAATGTTAGCATCTATAAACTCCTGATAGACTAATGCCATCTTTATAGGGACCTTGGATTTCTCTGAATCATTGGTGTATGCAAATCCAACTATATTAGGGAGAGAATACCAGCCAAGAAAACAGTGGAGGTGATTCAGTCTCACCAGGCCTATTTGGTGTTTGCTGTGGAAAGAGGGAAGCTGTCTGCCTGCCACAATGCAAGCACATCACTGCTGAGTTGGGACTGAGTATCGAAAACTATTATTGTTGGGCTCAGCTTGAGAGCAAAGGGATTCTGTTTAGAAGGAGAAGTGGACTCAGTTGGACTTTCATGAGACATGGGATATCAGTATACAATATGATACCTTCTTCAAGGATTTTCCCTGGTATTTTTTACTATTCCTGATTTGAAAACTACACTATAATTCCTGGATTACATGGGGACTGGACTGTGTGTAGGAGTACTGAGTTAACAACATTTCAGAGTTGGACAGAGCTTCTAGCCTCTTACTCTATTCAGGAACCCTTGTCCCATCACCTTGTGGATAGCGAGTTGAAACCCCTAATTTTGTTGAATATCTGACTTTTAGTTTATTTTTTTGTTTTTTAATCGTTACCCAAGGATATTTTTTCCATTGTGTTTTTTTTTGTTTGTTTTGTTTTGTTTTTTGATAAGAGTGTAAGGGGGGGAGGAAGGGGGAAAGAGAGAGAGAGAGACACATGGATGTGAGAGAGACACATCTATTGGTTGCCTCCTGCACAAGCCCTGACCTAGAGCAGGGATTGAAACTTGCAACCCAGGTATGTGCCCTTGACTGGGAATCAAACCCTTGGTCTGAGGGTTGACACTCTTACCACTGAGCCAAACTGGCCAAGGCTTCACTGTATTATTTTGACTCATTTGGTAACTACATGTGTGGATACATTCTCTCTAATGAAGTTTTAATGGTGTTTTACTTATTGTAATTGAATAAATGACTTGGTATTTACCAATTGTTCAATACAGAAGAACCTCTCACTTATACAGAAATACATTTATAAACGTTTAGGAATTCCCAAATTCATGAGTACACTTTTGGTATATAGTTTACTCAGTTGTATCACCTGTAAAATGGAAATAATACCTACTGATGGGTTGATTCTGAGGATTAGATGAGGTTGTGTATTAAATCAGAGCCACAAGCTGCCTAGATGCAGAGACAGGGCAGCAGGCTAGGAGCTCTAACTAGATGAGACAGTGTGGAGACACACTAGGCAAAGGAGAAAAAAGGAACTAGAACATCTCTCTTGTCCCTGAAGTAGCTGGAAGTCTTGTAGGTGGAATTAAGTCTATTACATAAAGTAGACTTTTATAAAACTGCTGTAGGGAGGGATTAAGAAGAGAGTACTGCATGAGTGATTGAGTATAAGTTAGAGAAGGTATCTTGGAGAGAGCTTTTGTGCTTATATTTTTAGCATGAGAATATGTTTAGTTGAAAGGTGTTTGTGTCTTGAATAAAAATATGATTGCTTCATGTGCTTGCTCAAAATTTGTTTTGACCCAGAATTTTTACTTTTATAGTGTCAAAATAGAAAATATACTTTTATAAGTTAGTAATATTGTATATAAATTTTATGCACTACATGTTTCTAAATTTAAGCCTTGTGAATTTTGTCATTAAAATTTATCTCTGAATTTTGTTGTCCAGGCCTGTAGGTGGAGCCTTATCTTTGTTTAGAAAGCAGAGCTGTCTTCTATATAAGATGGGGCAAATGTAGGTTTAAAGTTGTAAGTACATGAAACAGAGTTTATTCCTGTGTTATTTATTAAGTATTATATTATTTTCCATACAAACAGCTGTAAACTACTTTTGTGCCACCCTGTAATAGTGCAGATGAATGCTTAACTGCAAAGAATAATTCTGTTGCTAGCTAGTTCATGAAGTGGCTAAGTAATTAACATTTTTCTATGAAATCTAATTGTTTTTTCTAAAAATTTCCCTAAATAATAAAACTACATGAAATTTTATTCTATTTGAAAAACACTAATATACATGTATTAAGGTGGGTGATTTTCTTTTTTTTTCTTTTTTTTTAATTTTCTGAATGTTCAATAAGTCTTTTGCTGGTATCCTCACCATAGAATGGAAAAGGGCTTTTGGCCCAGCTGGCATGACTCAGTGGTTCAGTCAGGGTCAACACCAGGAGGTCATAGTTCAATTCTTATTAAGGCACGTGCCTAGGTTGCAGGCTCCATCCCCAATGTGGGGCATGCAGGAGGCAGCCCATCAATGATTCTCTCTCATCATTGATGTTTCTATATTTCTCTCCCTCTCCCTCTCTCTCTGAAATAAATAAAAATATATTTTTTTTTAAAAAGAGAGAAAAGGGCTTTTGTGTTAGGACATTTTCTTACCCCTAGTGAGTGAACTAGATCAGCAGCCACCAACCTTTTGGGCCTCACGGACCACCAGTGGTCCACGGACCACCGGTTGGCGACTGCTGAACTAGATAACTTATAGGAACTTTGCTATACTTAAATTCCCTGGTTTGTTTTGTTTTGTTAATGACACATACTTAAAGCTCAAATGGGCCATATATGCTGATATCAAGAGTTAAAGAGCTTTTCCTAATTAAAAGCAAAACCAAACCCACAGTGTTTATATTTGTTTGGTGTTTATTTTTTCTTTTCCATAGTTTTCATTTCTGTAAATATGTTTTTTTTATAAGGCTGACTCACATAATAGTTTTATCTTTAAAATGTTTACATGTATTATTTTTTATATATAGCTTGAAAGTTAAAATAGTACTTTGAGCTATATTATGAAAAACACCAGTCTCTTTCTCACTGCTGATACTGCTTAATAGAAGCAACTTCTATCAACTCTTACCTGTTTCTTGTGGGATTTAAGTCCATGTTTGTATGCTTATACTACTACTAGAGGCCTGGTGCGCAAAATTTGTGCACTGGTAGGGTCGCTAGGCCTGGCTGGTGATCAGGGCCGATCTGTGGGGTGACCGGTAGGACAATCGGGGTCCCCCGCTGGCACCTGCCTTGGCTGGCCTGGGGTCTGCGGTCTAGGGGCAGCTCCTGTGTTGAGTGTCTGCCCTCTGGTGGTCAGTGCGCATCATAGAGACTGGTCGTTCCACCGTTTGGTCGATTTGCATATTAGGCTTTTATTATATAGGACAGTGGTCGGCAAACTGCAGCTCGTGAGCCACATGGCGGCTCGTGAACCGTGGTTTGCTGCTCTGTTGACTAATGAGTTTGCCAACCACTGGGATAGGGGCTTAATCACAAGGAACAACAACAGCCTATAATTATTGGAATCGAGAGTCTAGGTCAGTGGTCGGCAAACTCATTAGTCAACAGAGCGGCAAACCGCGCTAAGCGGCATGTGGCTCGCGAGCCGCAGTTTGCCAACCACTGATATAGGATAACTTGGATTTTATATTTTAGACATTTTCTATGCATTTCCTACTATGCAAGATGAGGATTCATTTCTTACTAGAGGCCCGATGCATGAAATTCGTACACTGGGGGGTATCCCTCAGCCCAGCCTGAACCCTTTCCAATCTGGGATCCCTCGGGGGATGTCCAACTGCCGGTCTTTCCAATCTGGGATCCCTCGGGGGATGTCCAACTGCCGGTTTAGGCCCGATCCTTGTGGGACTGGTCCTAAACTGGCAATCAGACATCCCCCTCACAATCTGGGACAACTGGCTCCTAACCGCTCGCCTGCCTGCCTCCCTGCCTACCTGATTGCCCCTAACCGCTTCTGCTTGCCAGCCTGATCGCCTCCTAACCGTTCCCCTGCTGGCCCGATCGCCTGCAACTGCCTTCCCCTGCCAGCCCGATCACCCGTAACTGCCCTCCCCTGTGGCCCGATCGCCCCCAACTGCCCTCCCCTGTGGCCCGATCACCCCCAACTGTCCTTCCCTGCTGGCCCATTGCCCTCAACTGCCCTCCCCTGCCGGTCCGATCGCCACCAACTACCCTCCCCTGCCGGCCCATCGTCCCCAACTGCCCTCCCCTGGTTGCCCCCAACTGCCCTCCCCTGCAGCCCGATTGCTCCCAACTGCCCTCCCCTGCTGGCCCGATCGCCCCCAACTGCCCTCCCCTGCTGGCCCGATCGCCCCCAACTACCCTCCCCTGCCGGCCCATCGTCCCCAACTGCCCTCCCCTGCGGCCCGATCGCCCCCACTGCCCTCCCCTGCCAGCCTGATTGCCCACAACTGCCGTACATGCCCTTGACTGGAATCGAACCTGGGACCCTTCAGTCCGCAGGCCAACGCTCTTATCCACTGAGCCAAACTAGTTAGGGCTGTATCATAATTTATTTTCTCAATATTCAGTGTTCTTATTTTCATGACTAAATATTGTTCAAAAGAAGCATGTGCAATGATTTTATTTCTTTTCCTATTCAAAATTTTGTTTTCTCTGGACGTAATTGTTTTTTTGGCTTATGCTTCTCAGTACCAATCAAAATTCAGGCATCCAGTTTCTGACAGAACTACAAAACTTCCCAGTGCAGTCAATACCTCACCTGAATCCCAGTAATTTATCCAGTGTTTGTCCTGTTTACTAGATATTCCTTTCAGCATGCTTCCTCATTTTGGTGGGCTCATCCTCCTGTAGCTTTTTGAGAAAGGGATTAGAGGAGGTCATGTCTATGAGACACCTTACATGTCTGGAAATTTAGTCTAGCCCAGTGGTCGGCAAATTGTGGCTCGCAAGCCACATGAGGCTCGCGAGCCGCGGTTTGCCGCTCTGTTGACTAATGAGTTTGCTGACCACTGGTCTAGCCTACTTAATTGGTAGGCTGGCTATAAAATGCTAGAATGAAAATAATTTGAAGTCCCAGCTTTTACATTTGTTTCTCTCTCCCTCTACTTCTCTTTTTCTATCGTTTCCCATTTTCTCAAGATTTTTACTTGTTTTAGCACCTTTACTGTATCTTTTTAAAAAGTCTCTCCTTACTTTCTCATCTCTTGATGAATTGCCTTCATTTGTGATTTTCATTATTGGTTCCTGGACCGTTCATGGTCAGGGAGTGATTGGAACACCTGTGTAGTGCCCTTCTTAACCTGGCTTCATGGTGAACCTCCAGTCCTGGGCTTGTTTTGTATACTTGCTCCTGGTTAAAAGGCAGTTATGTCATTGGCCTCAGTCAGTCAGAAGGGCATAAAAACACAAGAGAATGTAGTGGGTGCTTCTCAGGTCTGGTGAAGCTTTACCTCACAAGCAGAATCATTTGCGGCTGTGTGTTCTCATGAACTGTTTGGGAAGTGGCCAAGCACTGGGATACTATGCATCTCTGATTGAGAGCATGATGTGTATCTGCTTTGTGTAGCTCTGCCCACTGAAGGTTTCTTAATCCTGTGCCCTTAAAGAAGTTGCGGAGCCTTTAACATTGTCTTTTGGCATCTTTCTGTCCCTTACTGCCTTTGGTGGAGCCAACAAAAGTGCAGTCCCTCTCCATTCTTTGTCCTGGACATTTGATGGGAACTTTCAATTTGGAAAATTGTGTCTTCGACTCCAGGAAATTTTATCGTTCTCATTTTTATAAATTTCTTTCTTTTCTTTTTTTCTTTTTTTTTTTTCTTTTTGCATACCTCCATTAACGTGGGCTTTGTATGAGCACTTCCTTGTCTTTTTTTTTTCCTCAATTTTTTGTCTTTCAAAAACTTGACCTCTTTCATTTCCTGTAATTTTCTCTAAACATTCTCTTTGTACTTGTGGGTTTACCCTTTTTATACTTCTTTGCTGTTAGGTTCGTGAGTGTATTCATTTGTTAGAGCTGCCTTAACAAAGTCCCACAGACTGAGTGGCTTAAACAACAGAAATTGTCACAGTTCTGATGGCTGGAAGTCTGAGATCAAGGTGCTAGAAGGGTTGATTCCTTCTGAGGCTGTGAGGGACAGTGTTCGTGCCTCTTTCCTAGCTTCTGACTGTTTGCTGGCAATCTTCAGTATGTCTTGGCTTGTAGGTGCAGTACCCTATCTCTACCTTCATGTTCACATGGCTTTCTCCCTGTGTATATGTGTGTCTGTCTTTGTCCCAACTTCTCCTTTTATAAGGAAGCCAGCCAGTCCTTCATTGATTTAGGGCCCACCCTAATGGCCTCATTTTAACTTGAATACCTCTGTAAAGATCCTATTTCTAAACTAGAGGCCTGTTGCACGATATTTGTGCAAGAATAGCCCTTCCTTCCCCTGGCTTCACTCCCAGCCGCCCGGGAGCCAGCAAGTCCTCGCTTCTGTTCGAAGCACCGCTCCTGTAGCTCCCTCTGCCGCCCTCCTTCCCCTCATAGCAGGCGTCCCGCCCCTCCCTGCTGCTCTGCGCCTGCATATGCAAATTAACCTCCATCTTTGTTGGGTTAATTTGCATTCTCACTCTGATTGGCTATGGGCATAGCGAGTGATGGTTAATTTGCATGTTTCTCTTTTATTCGGTAAGACGATAAGGTCACATTATGAGGTATTGAGGGTTAGAACCTCAACTTACCACTTTCGGGGACACAGTTCAGTTCATAATGGTGAGTTTCAAGAAGTGTGTGACATCTGTGTTTAACAGAAGGTCTAGTTATAGCAGTATTTTCAAAGATGGTTTAGTCACATCTATCTTCACTGAAGTTCAGAAACAACTCTTGGAAGTACTTTTTAGATTACAGCTAGACATTTTTGTTTAGATTTTTGTGTTATTGTGAAATTTCCACTCATTTCACTAATGTTTAACTTAGTATCTGAGTCATCTCATTTTATACTCTTGCTTTGTTTCTGAAGTAATTTGAAGGTTGTAAAAACAACTAAGGAAAGAACAGCAGCAGTGTCTTGTGTGAAAGTAAATCTTAAGTATGTGTGAACATGATCTTCCAGGTTCTGATGATCTATCTCCCATGTTATTTATACCCTATTTCTTTTTCAGATGTGAGCCTTCCTGGAGTTTGTTGGTTTTTTAAAATTCTGTCATACATTTTCTTGATTTTGGCTTCCTAAGCCTTTTACCTAGAATAGCCTCCTGCCCTTTCTTACTGTCTGAGAGCATCACTCTTTAGTTTCCTTCATAATAGTTATCCCAGTCTAGAATTTTATTTTTCATTTGTTTTCTCTCTGTTAGAATATAAGTGCTATGAGAGCAGATAACTCATCAGGCAAGTTCAATGCTCGATCCCAGTTTAGAATAGAATAGTGGCTGGCACATCAAAGTAGACTCTACTTTTAAACAAATCAATGAGTGAAACAAGCTTTCTTTTCCGGTATTCCAAATGTTGTTTCACTGACCTGTAATTGCTCTTGGAAGTCCTTCTTTCTCGTTGAAATAATTCAGTGTACAAGTCAGCTTGTGATAACACACAGGCACAGCCTTACCTGGCATTTGTTTTGCATAGCTACATATAACAAGGACACAGCTCAAACTAGAATGATGGGTGATGCTGATAGCAGTGGTGCAGTTGGCCTCCATTTCCACAGCCTCTCCCTTCATCCTCCCAAATGTTCTCCCAGGAAAGGGTGCTCCCTATTCTAATATTTCTGAAAAGTTCTACTGGGGTCCCAGAAGGCACTGTACAAAATAAAGCAGGGCATGAAATTTGAGCTGTATTTTAATTGGCATTGGTGGAAGACTCTCACACATCTCCATTTCCCCAGGACCCTCAAAAGACACCTGCACAGGATGCCTATATTTGTGAGCAGTATCTGCATAGGTGTACAGACGTTTACATCCCTGCTTCTTGGCATCATGGTCTTCATGTTCTATTTAACTGAGACAGATGGGCTAAGGCAGTTCCAAAGAGCAGTAGAGAAGTGATGAATTTGTGCTTCCTGATTTAAAAGACTTCCCTCTGGGAAACTAGGAGACTGCATTCCTGAGAGTTAAATGCAAGATACATTGGAGGTGTTTGAAACACCTGAGTGTTAAGGGAAATGAGGAATTCTCCCGGTCACTTTTATGACATCAGCTCAGTAAGCTGGTGGATTGATACTTGTTTTTTACTTGTTTCTTTTCTTTTTTTTAAACTAGTAATAAGGGAAGATCCTCCTCTGCACCTACAGGAGACATTATAAGATGATTGACATAGTATGTTGGTTGGTCAAATTTTTTTATGTAAAATCATGGCACTCTTTTGATTTCTTCCTGGCACACCGAAGGGCTACAGGCACAATGGCTTGATATTCTGATGATGTCCCAAAGGTGATTGCTATAGCTTTAATTTTATTAATATTTCTTTGAATTTCAGTTGGATTTAGAAAAATACAAGCTTCCAAAAATAAGTGTACATATTCATGAAGTGTTGAATCTGGCACCTCTTATGCAAAAGTTTACAATTAGTTTTGGAGTTCCTAGCAGACTTAGAGAACTTGGTGTCTGTGGCAAGGTCTCTGTAAAATCAAATGATTCTTTCTGTGTGATGGTGAGGAGAGGGGAATGGCATGTGGTTCTGTTGTTCTGAGATATATGATTCGATAGGTACATAGACACATACATACATACATACATACATACATGTTATCATGGGATGTGAACAAATAGTTCTTGACTGCAGCCTCACAGTGCTTATTGAGGTGGCTGATGGATGATAATTGATGGATAGTATTCTGTGGGAACCCCTTTCATGTCCCGCGTGGTTCTGGGTTCGGGTTCTGGAGAAGGCCGCACACAAATGAAAAGAGACTTGGAAAAGTATTAATTTGGAAATATTGGGGGCCAGGCGGGAGCCCAACTCCAGTGGAAGGACTACCCCTTGCTCTGGCCTTGCAATCCCTTTTTTTGAGACTATGGGATACGCCCATAACCTTTAGGCAGGAAATTCCAATAACAGAAATTTACATAGGAGAAACAGAGGTGGAGGCTGCTTCAGCTAACAATGTTTTTACTAAACAGTGAGTGATTAAAACATTTAAGGTTGTTGACCAGCCTTCCCAGTTTCCTGTCCACATCTTTCTATTAGTGGGACAATGATTGGTTTCCGGAAGTATTCATGAGGAAAAATACTACTATTTAAATAACAAGTACAATATGTTGTTAAATCTAAAGGGGGTCAAGTATATGGTAATGGTAGGAAACACAGATGTTGAATTACAATCTTGTACACCTGAAAATTACATAATGTTATTAACCAGTGTTATTTCAATAACTTCAGTTTAAAACTATTTTGCTGAACAGTTCATCCACAACACTGCATTCCACCAAAATAATTTTCGGGAGGAACGATTATAAGGAAAAAGAGAGGTAAAAGAAATAAGAATGACAGAGATTTGGTTATTTCATTTTCACTTTAGTTGTATTTTTTTTATTACAAGATTTATACATGGTGTTAAAGAGAACACTACAGGGCCAGTGGTGTCACTTGTGCTACAGCCATGAAACCGAGGAAAAACTGAAGGCAGGAAATATATAAAATGGAGTCACTTTAATCAAGCTGCTAAAATTATTAACATTATGAAGGTTGAGGTGTGAGGAAAGACTTTATTTTGTTCAAACTAGCCCTGAAACTTAAAAATTTTGAACTTTCTAGTCCTTAATCATTAAAAAAATATAACTGTAAAGGAATATGACAAGAACTTATCCAATCAAATGTACATTGCCCAGGTTAGTGATAATACGTGCATTTCAATGATGCAGTCATTCTCAGAAGCATTCTTTTAAAATTGCTTTCAGAGTCTTGAAATACAGTGTGAGGCAAAAACATGTTTACAGTTGTGAATACATGAAACAGTTTATTCTCATATTATTATTTAGAATTATTTTCCAAACGAGCAACTGTAAACCTACTTTTGCCCCACCCTGTATATCCTTTTGTACCCACTTCTGACCTGAAATGGACAAACCTAACAATGTGCTTCCTGAAGTACCTTTACTTACTCAGTGTTGTGATACACTCATTCACTCCTGACAGTTGTGAATTTGTAGCAAAATATTTGTTTCTATTTACTATTTTCAAATTTTATAATATGACTTGTATTTTAAAAGAATTCCATATATATATATATAAAATTTATTTCAGAGAGGAAGGGAGTGGGAGAGAGAGATAGAAACATCCATGATCAGAGAGAATCATTGATCTGCTGCCTCCTACATGCCCCCTACTGGAGATCAAGCTCGCAACCCATGCATGTGCCCTGACCAGAGGTCGACACTCAACCACTGAGCAACACTGGCCAGGCAACAGGATTTCTGGAGTGTGAACAAAATGGGGTGGGAAAGCCCTAGTACATAAAATTGCTTATATAGTAGGATGTCACCCCTGAGTGTCAAAGAAACAGATTTCATTAACAAGACATGGACATTCACACACACACACACACACACACACACACACACACACACACACACACACACACAGACACGGAGGCAGCTGCCATGGGAGTACTGAGCAGTGCAGAGGGTTTCCCACTTGTTTTGGCTTTATTTATTGAAAATGTCCAGAATTTGTGACAGGTCAAGCCATGATTCTTCTGATCCTTGATTGGGCTGCTTAGCTTCACTCTCTTAATGATCAAAGAGATTGGCTTAACTGCTACAGCTGGACAACTGTCAGTATTTTCTCTCTGGTTTCAAAATATTTGGTGTAAGTTTGACCTAGATCTAGAACATTAGTGTCAGAAGGGTTAGATCTCAGAGGATGTTTAGTCTCAAACTTCTTAGATTGTAATATGTACACTGAGGATATTCTAGGTCATATAGTAAATATTATACATTAACCTTTGAACTTTGGCAAGTTTTTTGTTTTGTTTTAATATATAAAGAAATGGACGCAACAGAGCAGAATGTAAAATATGTTGAATTTTTAAGATAAAATTAAGTCTTCAAGATTATCTTTGGGAGTGTCACTTTAAGTTGGGCCTTCTGACTCAGGAGAATCTTTTTCCCCTCCTTTGTTTCTAGAAAGACCTGTTTGCATTTGATTATTCATTTATTCACAACTTAAAATAGTCACTAGCTATCCTTTTTAAAGTTTGATAAAGTGAGGATATAATGAAACATTGGAACTTGAGTAAACTAGATAGCTATTTTCTAATAAACAGTTAAACTGCAAATGTTTGAGAAACCTCAGAGTGGTATCAAGAGGAATTTTCTCTTGGTTTTGAAGGAAGCACATCAGTAACTTTTGGATTGTTTTCATAGGTAGACAGTTAATTATAAGTAGTCCTGATAGGGAAAGAAAAACTTCATATGCATTGGTGTAGATGATAAGAGCCATCTGCCTCAAGGAACTCTGTTTTGGTCCTTTTGTGTGTGAGTATCTGTCATACATGAGTGGTCTTGAATATGCAGAAAGGCATTTGAGTTAATTCCTTCACTATAGAATAATTATGGTGGAGATTATGAATTATTTGTAACTGAGGCTATTTTCATCATAATTTTAAAAATATATATTTTAATTGATTTCAGAGAGGTGGAGAGAGGGAGAGAGAGAGAATGAGAATCATAGATTGGCTGCCTCCTGCATGCCCCCTACTGGAAATCGAGACCGCAGCCTGACTGGGAATCGAACTGTGATCAGGTTCATAAGTCGATGCTCCACAGCTGAGCCACTGAAGCCGGGCATAATTTTTTTACTACTCAAAACTTTAGTTTTCTCACCTCTTTATTGGTAATTCAGTAGAAATATATTGTTATTCCATTGTATGACCACTGGGGGGAGTATCTTATTTTTATGTTTTGTGTTAAAATCAGAATATAATTTGTGGCATAATGATATTTCTGTTGAACCAGTTTAGCCCAACTTCAAAATAAGCAAATTTCAAGTTAGGAAGTTTTAAATAAATTCTTAATTCTTCTTAAACCTAGTTTTGTTTACTAATGGGATTAGTAATAAAAACACAAGTTATATATTCTACTAATGTTACTATTAGCTGTGAAATCTAAACAAGATTCAGACTCTCTTGACTAGCAGTTTAGTTTTGATTCCCTAAGATGGACTTCGGAAAGATTTAAGTCTTGGGGAAAAAAGTATCCCAACTTCTACACACCTTTATTTTTTTTATTATTATTTTTTTCTAAATATATTTTATTGATTTTTTTACAGAGAGGAAGAGAGAGGGATAGAGAGTCAGAAACATCGATGAGAGAGAAACATCGATCAGCTGCCTTATGCACACTCCCCACTGGGGATGTACCCGCAACCAAGGTACAATGCCCTTGACCAGAATCGAACCTGGGACCCTTCAGTCCGCAGGTCGACGCTCTGTCCACTGAGCCAAACCAGTCAGGGCTTCTACGCACCTTTAAAAAAAAGAAAAAGATCATGAAGATGCTATGCAAAAGTAAAAAGTAATTTTTCTTGATATTCAACCATTATTCTTATCTGAGCCTATAGAGAAAAAGTTTGACCATATACAGTAGCGTTTTTCTTTGAAAAAGTCACATGTGTGATTAAGAATTATTGGTTTGATTTTTAACTCTTAATTATCAAGTCTGCAAAGCCAACACTCAAGTGATAGTCTGGAACCAAAATATTGGGTACCAGCTTGGGGGTTACGTGATCCACGTAGGTCATATAGTAAATGTTATACATTAACCTTTGAACTTCGGCCAGTTTTTGTTTTTTGTTTTGTTTTAATATATAAAGACATATGAGAGGAAGCTGGAGGTGTGTGCCTCTTGATTAAACAGATGTTTGGAAGATGAGCTCACCATCTGTTGCTCCATGTTGCATGCTCCCTTGCAGTCAGAACATTCTGTGAGTCATCAATCCAAACACTGAAATAATTTTAATACTAGCAGGAAACTGAAGTGACTGGCCGGGGCCTGCTTGTCGTGTAAAAGGCATTTGAGGTTGCCAGGACAGAGGTCATACCCTCCAATCTCTGCCCTCCTGGATCTCACCTCTCTTATTGGGCCTTTCTTCCTCTTTCCTGCCAGTCTCTGTCCCCTTTCCTGCTAGCATTTTCTCTTGTCTTAATCTGGCATTGTGGAAACAAAGGTGCTGAACCAGAAACCTGGTGTCAACAAGTGGGTGACCTGGAGCTAATTGCCTGACTCCTTTCTGGGCCTCAGTTTCCTCACATTTAAAATGGATGAGGTTTTGCCCTGGCCAGTGTGGTTCAGTTGGTTGAGTGTCCTGCCATGTACCAAGAGAGGTCATGTGCAGGAGGCAGTCAATTAATGTTTCTCTCTTTACCTCTCCCTTCCTCTCTCTCTAAACTCCATAATAAAATAAAATAATAAAATTAAATTAAAATAAATTAAATTAAAATTAAATATAAAATAAATAAAATGGATGAGGTTTTTCTCTATTTTTTTTCTCTTTCCTGTATCTTCATCCTTCCATCTACCCTTCTACTTAACATTTTCCCCCTCTTCCAAGTTTTATTTCTTCTGTGTTTCCTTCCCTCCCCACCCCAGTTCATCACCTTCTTAGGTAGTAGTTTCTCCTTAATCTCCTTTGTCTCCCACCTCTTATTTCTCCTTCCATTTTTTTCCCCATTGGCAGTACCCCAGTATCGCTTTTTTCTTACTACTCTCTGGTGTCAGGGATTCGGAGCTGCAGTAGTACATGGAGGAAGAGGTTTAGATTTTTATACAATGCATAATATTTAGACTTTCCAAAAAATCACTTCTTGTGAAAGGAGGAATTTGTGTACGTGATGCGTATTGAATTAGATTACAAGTGCCTGTGGGTGCTTCATGTACTCTAGGCTCAGATTAATATTTGGTAGGCTGGGCAGCAAGCAGTGTAACATATTGAACGTAAGGAAACTTCCCATTTCTGATTTTGGTGAAATTTATTTTTAACTCTGCCATTTAACATTTTTATTATGTGTATATTAGTGATAATATTGCTGCAGTAAACATTATCAACACCTGTTTATTTGGTCAACCATTTGGAAATTTTATCTTTTTGTAATGTTTAAAGGTAGAAATAAAGTTTTAACAATATGAACATCATTAAATGTGAGAGGACCAACTCTAGTATATTGTTGATGAATTATTATTAAATATTTTCATGGAATGATGAAAATTCTGTCATCTTCAGTTAATTCATTAGTAGAATTTTGGCTGAATATACTTTTTTACCTCCCTTGCTCTCAAGATTGTCTTAGAGTTCTGAAGTAGTATTGTCCAATGAAATGTTATGGGAGCCACATATGTAATTTTAAATTTTCTAGTAATGTTAAAAAGTAAAAAGAAAAAAAGCAGGTAAAATTAACTTTAAAAATATATCTTATTTAATACAATATATCCAAAATGTTATCATTTTAACATGTAACCTATATAGTATGTAAAAAGTTCTGAGGTTATTTCACATTCCGTTTTTATTCTAAGTCTGTATTTTATACTGACAATACATCTTAATTGGTACTAGCCACATTGCAAATATAATCACATATGGCTAGTGGCTATTTGTAATGAACAGAACAGTCCTAAATACTGATGAATAAAATAGTATATTTTAATTTAAAAATTAATACATTTTGTCCATCTGTATTTTAGGTTTGTTTACACAATTCACTTGAAGTTCCTATATGTTGACTTACTGAGAGCTGGAAATTCCAAGAATGTTTGAATTTTACAATGTTGCATTGTCATACTCTTTAAGTTAAATAAATGGTTCATTATTATATTATTATGTAATAATTTACTTACAATAACATTAATATACTTAAATGTTAACACTTTATTATTTGTTCATTATTTACAGTCCTCAGCAGGCTATTTTTCTTCCAAAATTTTGAAAATATGTTGGGTCATGCCAGTATGACAAAGTAAAAAATTTTGGGTAATTGAGTTCTATAAAGCATATATAACCCAGCTGTCTTTGAGAAGCTCATTGATACTTACAAATATACATAAATGATTTTCCCTTGCATGATTATTTTATATAAGCTTACTTCTCCATAATATAGTTGTTTTTATTTCTAAAAACGAGGATGTGATTGATTTAGAGAATCATTAACTCAATCCCTGTCCTGTGTGATGGAAGCTGCAGTGACCGTCATGTGATTGGGTAGGACTTGGTACCTATCAGTGTAAACACATGGCACAGCCTGTTCCATGCCCTTTCTTATCTCCTTCAGAGAGAAGGGGTTGAGTCGTTTTGAGCAAATCTTATTGGTAAAGTTGTGTATGTATTGCTTTTTTTTTTTTTTTTTTAAGAATCTTTTCCTTTCAGTTTTAACCATATTACTGTGTCTGCAAACAGTTTGTCAGCAGAGCAGCTTTCTGTTTTAATAATTTAGAATTGTGCCTTCATCTTTGAAAAAAGACATGCTTGATAAGCTAGTTTAATTTTAAGATGTTTTACTTAGAAGATGATAGTGAAGATGAGGAGAAGGTTCATGAAGATTCATTAAGTAAAACTGAAGATGTTTACTATGGAAAGGCCCCAGCTGGTATCCTGGTGAGTTACATCCACCTATGTCCTGGTCACTTCGTTTGCTTGCTCAGTCTGGATAATACTACAAGAGGGGAGAACACCCATCAAAAAAATGGCTAATGCCTTTTCTTTGGAAAATGTAGTGTTGTAAGGGATTTTATTAATTTTTAAATGATAGGTTTAACAAATCTTTGCCTATCTGGTCTGTCTCATTCACACTACACCATTTTTATACCTTTTTCCATTTATTAGTCAACAATAACTTGGTGCCTAGAAAAAAAAATGAAGTTGATGATTTAAACTGAAAATTAAAAAAACACACACAGATAGCTGGTTTCAAACTAAATGTGTCTGGTTTCACATTCTCTTTGCATCTAAGTGCAGTAGTTGAATAAAAAAAATTTAAAGGTTTTACAATTTTTATTGTTTAAGCCAAAAGTTCTGAAAACTAACCCAATATTGTGAAACTGGCATTTTATTCTGATATATGATAGAGAAATGTCACTGCAGTCTTTTTTCTTCTATGATTGCAAACAAAAAGATTTTGTAAGCTTGAAATAGAGGGGAAAATGCATATTGTCTTGAGTTTTTTAAAAAATATTTTTATTTGGACGTTTTACATAAATATATTTTTATTTGAATGTCTTGAGTTTTTTTATTTGGAGTTTTCTCTTACAAAATATAAAACAAGTCACATAAACTTAGTGTTAAGTTCCAGAAGTCTGCATTAAGAAAAAAAAAAAAATCAGGAGAATTAAGGGTAATATTATTTAACTCTACCTATGGAACCTTTTCCTTTAAAAATAATCTGAAGTAAATGCAATGAGGTAAAGGTATTTTTTAGAAAACTAAAAAAATGTTTTTATGAAGATATAAAAAAAAGGACAGAAATTAGTTTCTAAAATCTGTGGCTCATAATTAGGTTGATTTTTAGTTTTAAAATTTTTTATCACCTTTTTAAAACTTTGTTTTTGCTTTAGGATCTGTTGGTAAAAGTACTTTTTCAGGGTTCCCAGGAATTGATGTTACTGGACATTATTTGAATATGGACATGATTTGAGTATGAATGGAAGCCAGGTGCGACTGAGAGGCAACTTACTTTTGAAATTTCCATTTTATTAGTACTGGTATATAGTATATGTAGATTCATGCACTTTTGTGGTAAAGGTCAGAAAGGAGACCAGTGAACCCAGGTGATATGAAGTATTTTAAAAATTTATTTAGTGAGTAGCACTAACCCAAACCATCCATCATAGGAAAAAGTTCTTATGCTTCCTGCTTTCTAAAGGTAGGGGTGTGTGTGTGTGTGTGTGTGTGTGTGTGTGTTTGGGAGGGCGGGGGTGTTTGATTAGGTTGCATTTTATTATCAGCTCCCTTTTATCATAATGTTAGAACATTGATTCTGCGGATTACCTCCCTGCCCCAAGAGAAACTTGGATTTTCTGAATGGCTAGTGTTCATTATTGGATTTGATATATGCTTAATAAGCTTATACTGATTACATAAGAGTTAGACTTTATAACCTAGGTGTGTATGTGTGGGTGTGGGTGTGTGGCAAGGGGGAGAGGGTGAATCCTGGCTTTCAGGGTCCAGGCCCTCAGTGACCTGGATGCTCCCTGCTAGTCATATGCTGTCTGCACATACCTCCTGTTGGAGGGTGAAAGTCTTCATCTTAAAGAAGGTGATTGTATGTATTTGGAATGTAAATGTATATCTAGTAACTTCAAAAAAAACACAAAAAGCTTTCTTTGTTTCATTAGAAATTGGGAATTTTTTAAAAATCATGTTGCCATAATTTCTAAACAAGTAAAGATAATTCCTTTATTTGGTAAGGAAAAGGTGAAAATAGTTTCATATTCAAATATCTTGAAGTTTCAAAATAATTTGCTGGCCTTAACCCCACTTATTTTAAATTACCTTGATTGCATTTTTTAAAATTAGGGCAGAATGTACTACCGGAATTCTTAGCCAAACTTGTAATCCTAAGAAATGCTTCCAGAATTGAGTCTTTCTGTGGTTTAGAGCTGAAAGAGACTCTAGGGGGCATCTTGCCATTCTTTTTATTTTACTGTCAAATTTAATACTCTAACAACAATCTTATTTTACCCTGTAAATATTAGTGGAAAGGATTATTTGCCTTCTTGAGTAGGCCCTGAGCATTCCTGGTGCTAGGTTGGATTTAGATATTAAAAACCCACTTCCCCATACCATGGGTACAAGACAACTCAAACAAGTCTTGTTGCAGTGAGAGGGCAGCTGCTGTCGGCCAAGTTTCTGTCTGTTACCTGGGTCCCGATTTGAGCTGGGCATGGGAAGCGAAGCAGCCATGGGGACAGGAGACCTCCCTCAGAAGGCCCCTGCAAAGTTGGGAGGGTGAGGGTCTGTGCCCCACCTCTGTTGACCCCAAGTTCTTTCCTGATGGCCCCTCTGCGACTATGCCTGTCTTAGGTTGTTCCTTCCCTGAGGAATCTTACCTGTCCCTGGCTAACCAGCCATCCTCTGGGGCCAAGCAGGGTGATGTGAGGTTCAGTTCTGTCTCCTTGGTAGTCTATGCCCCCGTGGCCTCCACGACCAGCATCTGCCTTGGGATCCCCTTGCCTGCTGGCAGGGCCCCGGCACTAATCACATATCTTGGGGAACCCAGATTTCTTCTCCAGGGAGGGCCCAGCTCACCCCACTGGGAGAGAGACAGATCCATGGTACCAGCCACCACGAGGCTTCAACCTCAGCATGAACAGAAAGCAAAGGCAACATCTGTGGGCAATTGGATTGTAAGAAGAGGGTCCCTCTTGGCCAAAAGGGCAAGAGGGGCCAATATAGAATGCTCAGGTGCCTTCCCAGGGGGCCCTCTACACAGTGGAAGGGTTTAAATCCTTTCATGTCCTTTTTAAATTGCTGCCAGACATTCAAAGAATTAGTTTGTAAGTTTGTTTGGGATAGTTGTACATTATGCTGTTGTAATTCTAAAATATCAAGAGATGTGTTACCTTTGTCTCCAAGCACCAAAAAGATGATTTTTTTATTGATTCCCAAGGGTGCAAGGTACTATTATAGGTAATGGGGGTAGTACAAATCTGAGAAAAATTATAATGACATTGTAGAATGTAAGGATATTCTTTGCTCTAGGCCAGGGGTCCTCAAACTACGGCCCACGGGCCACATGCGGCCCACCGAGGACATTTATCTGGCCCGCCGGGTGCCGCTGCCTGTCCTGCTTAGCAGCCGACTCGTCCCGGGCCTGCAGTGCACATAGGAATTTGTTCATAGTTTTTTCTTTAAACTATAGTCCGGCTCTCCAACGGTCTGAGGGACAGTGAACTGGCCTCCTGTTTAAAAAGTTTGATGACCCCTGCTAGGCCATGGCAATTCCATTTCAAACTGGTTGTCAATTTCTTTTTGTATAGACAAGGTCTTAGTTACATTTTCTGCACCTCTCCCAGGAGCGAGTATTGATAGTCCCTTCCTTTGGTGTCCACGCAAGCCAGAAACTTCTCTTTAATTTTACACACAAAGGAGCAGTGGTTTGATTTTGTGTAATTATACTTCCTTGCCCCACCCATGGTCCTCCTGGATGACCAAGGTGTTTGGTATTATTGGTGACTACATTAGACGGGGGATCAGCCCACATAAGGGCTCTTACCCATGAAGGGTCAGGAACATAAGTCCGAAATACTTCCCCATTTTCCCCAGGTAATATTACCGTACATCTGATGACTGCTAGTATGGCAAGAAAGATGTTCTCAGGCGTTCTTGGGGTTCTGGTTACCTCACCATTTCTATTTTTTTAATTATTATTTTATTATTTTATTTTTTTTTACGTATGTGTCCTTATTCCCCCATTACCCCGCACCCCACACTCATGCCCCACCCCCCTGTTGTCTGCATCCATTGATTCAGCTCATATGCATGCACACAAGTCCCTTGGTTGATCTCTCCCCCTTACTCCCACCAACCCCCTCCTTCCCTCAGGTTTGAGGTTCTGATCGACGTTTCTCAGTCTCTGGATCTGTTTTTGTTCATCAGTCTATGCCGTTCATTATATTCCACAAATGAGTGAGATCATGTGATATTTATCTTTCTCTGCCTGGCTTATTTCACTTAGCATAATGCTCTCCATCTCCATCCATGTTGTTGCAAATGGTAGGAACTCCTTTTTTACCGCAGCGTAGTATTCCATTGTGTAGATGTACCACAGTTTTTTAATCCACTCATCTGCTGATGGGCTGTTTCATAATCTTAGTGAATTGTGCTGCTATGAACATAGGGGTGCATATATCCTTTCTGATTCGTGTTTCTAGTTTCTTGGGATATATTCCTAGAAGTGGGATCACTGGGTCAAATGGGAGTTCCATTTTTAGTTTTTTGAGGAAACTCCATACTGTTCTCCACAGTGGCTGCACCAGTCTGCATTCCCACCAGCAGTGCAAAAGAGTTCCTTTTTCTCCACATCCTCGCCAACATTTGTCGTTTGTTGATTTGTTGATGATAGCCCTTCTTACTGGTGTAAGATGGTACCGCATTGTTGTTTTGATTTGCATCTCTCTGATGATTAGTGACTTAGAGCAGGTTTTCATATGTCTCTTGGCCTTCCTTCTGTCTTCTTTCAAAAAGTGTCTATTTAGATCAGTTGCCCATTTTTTGACTGGGTTGTTTATCTTCTTTTTGCTAAGTTGTATGAGTTCTCTGTAAATGTTGGAGATTAAACCCTTATCGTTGATATCATTGGCAAATATGTTCTCCCATGCAGTGGGCTTTCTTGTTGTTGTATTGATGGTTTCATTTGCTGTGCAAAAGCTTTTTATTTTGTTGTAGTCCCATTTGTTTATTTTCTCTTTAGTTTCCATTGCCCTAGGAGCAGTATCAGTGAAGAAGTTCCTTTGGCATATGTCTGAGATTTTTCTGCCTGTGGACTCCTCTAGTATTTTTATGGTTTCCCGTCTTATGTTTAAGTCCTTTATCCATTTTGAGTTTATTTTTGTGTATGGTGTAAGTTGGTGATCTAGCTTCATTTTTTTGCATGTATCTGTCCAATTTTCCCAACACCATTTGTTGAAGAGACTGTCTTGACTCCATTGTATATTCATGCCTCCTTTGTCAAATATTAATTGGGCATAGTGGTTTGGGTCAATTTCTGTGTTCTCTATTCTATTACATTGATCTATATATCTGTTCTTGTGCCAGTACCAGGCTGTTTTTAAGAACAGTGGCTTTGTAATATAGCTTGATATCTGGTATTGAGATCTCCCCTACTTTGTTCTTCTTTCTCAGGATTGCAGCAGCAATTCGGGGTCTTTTTTTATTCCAGATGAATTTTTGGAGAGTTCTTTCTAGGTCTGTGAGATATGCCGTTGGTATTTTTATGGGAAGTGCATTGAATTTATAGATTGCTTTGGGTAGTATGGACATTTTGATGATGTTGATTCTACCAATCCATGAACATGGTATGTTCTTTCATCTGTTTATGTCTTCCTCTATCTCTTTTTTTAGTGTTGTGTAGTTTTCCACGTATAGGCCTTTTACCTCCTTAGTTAAGTTTATTCCTAGGTATCTTAATTTTTTTGGTGCGATAGTAAATGGGATTGCTTTTTTAGTCTCTCTTTCTGTAAGTTCATTAGTGGTGTATAGAAATGCCATAGATTCCTTGGCGTTAATTTTGTATCCTGCTACATTGCCGAATTCATTTATTAAGTCTAATAATTTTTTGATGGAGTCTTTAGGGTTTTCTGTGTACAGTATCATGTCATCTGCGAATAGGACAGTTTTACTTCTTCTTTTCCAATTTGGATGCCTTTTATTTCTTCTTGTCTGATCGCAATGGCTAGTACTTCCAGCACTATGTTGAACAGGAGTGATGAGAGTGGGCATCCCTGTCTTGTTCTTGTTCTTAGTGGAAATGGTTTTAGTTTTTGCCCATTGAGTATGATGTTGGCTGTAGGTTTGTCATATATGGCTTTTATTATGTTGAGGTATGATCCTTCTATTCCCACCTTGCTGAGAGTTTTTATCAAGAAAGGGTGTTGGATTTTGTCAAATGCTTTTTCTGCATCAATTGATATGACTATATGATTTTTATCTCTCAATTTATTTATGTGATGTATCACGTTTATTGATTTGCGAATATTGTACCATCCTTGCATCCCCGGGATAAATCCTACTTGGTCATGGTGTATGATCTTTCTGATGTACTTCTGGATTCAATTTGCTAGAATTTTGTTGAGGATTTTGGCATCTATGTTCATGAGGGATATTGGCCTGTAATTCTCTTTCATTGTGTTATCTTTATCTGGTTTTGGTATTAGGGTGATGCTGGCTTCATAGAATGAGCTTGGAAGTGTTCCTTCCTCTTGGATTTTGGCATCTATGTTCATGAGGGATATTGGCCTGTAATTCTCTTTCATTGTGTTATCTTTATCTGGTTTTGGTATTAGGGTGATGCTGGCTTCATAGAATGAGCTTGGAAGGTTCCTTCCTCTTGAATTTTCTGGAATAGTCTGAGGAGGATAGGTTTTAGTTCTTCCTTGAATGTTTGGTAAAACTCCCCTGTGAAGCTGTCTGGCCCCGGGCTTTTGTTTGCTGGAAGCTTTTTGATGACTGCTTCAGTTTCTTCCATAGTTATCAGCCTATTGAGATTTTTACAATATTCCTGAGTAAGTTTTGGAAAGTTGTATTTTTCTAGGAATGTGTCCATTTCCTCCAGGTTGTGTAGTTTATTAGAATAGAGTTGTTCATAGTATTTGTTAACAATCCTTTGTATTTCTGTGGGGTCTGTTGTTATTTCACCTCTCTCATTTCTGATTTTGTTTATTTGGGTCCTCTCTCTTTGCTTCTTGGTGAGCCTGGCTAGAGGTTCATCAATCTTGTTTATCCTTTCGAAGAACCAGCTCTTGGTTTCATTGATCTTTTGTATTGTTTTTTTTGGTCTCTATGTCATTCATTTCTGCTCTGATCTTTATTATTTCCTTAGTTCTGCTCACTGTGGGCTTTTCATGTTGCTCTCTTTCTAATTCTTCGAGTTGTTGAGTTAGATCAGTGGTCGGCAAACTCATTAGTCAACAGAGCCAAATATCAACAGTACAACGATTGAAATTTCTTTTGAGAGCCAAAGTTTTTAAACTTAAACTTCTTCTAATGCCACTTCTTCAAACTAGACTTGCCCAGGCCATGGTATTTTGTGGAAGAGCCACACTCAAAGGGCCAAAGAGCCACATGTGGCTCGCGAGCCGCAATTTGCCGACCACGGAGTTAGATGATTTATTACCATTTTTTCTTGTTTTTTGAGGTAGGCCTGTAGAGCTATAAACTTCCCTCTCAGGACTGCTTTCATTGTGTCCCATAGGATTTGCAATGTTGTGTTTTTATTGTCATTAGTCTCCAGGATGTTTTTAATTTCTTCTTTGATCTCATTGATAACCCAATCATTGTTTAGTAGCATGCTATTCAGCTTCCAAGTGTTTGAATTTTTTGGAATGTTTTTATTGTAGTTTATTTCTAATATTATACCATTGTGGTCTGAGAAAATGCTTGATATGATTTCAGTCTTTTTGAATTTGGGGAGACTTTGCTTGTGACCCAATAGTGCTCTATTTTTGAAAATGTCCCATGTGCGCTTGAGAAGAATGTATATTTCGTGGGTTTGGGGTGAAATGCTCTGAAGATGTCAATTAGGTCCATCTGATCTAGTGTGTCATTTAGAATTGCTGTTTCTTTGCTGATTTTTTGTCTAGAAGATTTATCCAGTGATGTCAGTGGTGTATTAAAGTCTCCTACTATGATGGTATTGTTGTTGATCTCTCCCTTGATACCTTCCAGGAGATTTTTTATGTATTTGGGTGCTCCTGCATTGGGTGCATATATGTTTATCAGAGTTATATCTTCTTGTTGAATTGCTCCCTTTAGTATTATGTAGTGGCCTTCCTTATCTCTTGTTATGGCCTTTACTTTGAGGTCTATTTTATCAGATATAAGTGTCACAACCCCAGCTTTTTTCTCATTTCCATTTGCCTGAAAAATGTTTTTCCATCCCTTTGCTCTCAGTCTGTGTGAATCCTTTGCTCTGAGGTGGGTCCCTTGTAGACAGCAAATATATGGGTCATGTTTTCTTATCCATTCAGCTACCCTATGTCTTTTGATTGGTTTATTTAACCCATTTACATTTAATGTTGTTATTGACAAGTACATGTTTATTGTCATATTTTCCTTAGTGTTTGTGTTTCTTCTTGCCTTCCTCTTTCTTTTTTACTGCAGTCCCTTTAGCATTTCTTGCATTGCTGACTTGGTAGTGATAAACTCTCTTAGCCCTTTTTTGTCTGTGAAGCTCCTGATTCCACCTTCAATTTTGAATGATAGCCTTGCCAGGTATAGTATTCTTGGATTCAGTCCCTTGCTTTGCATCACTTTGTATATTTCATTCCATTCCCTTCTGGACTGGTGTGTTTCTGTTGAGAAATCAGTTGATATTCTGATAGGAGACCCCTTGTAAGTAACTTTCTGTCTCTCTCTGGCAGCCTTTAAGATTCTTACTTTGTCGTTGGTGTTCACCAATCTAATTATAATGTGTCTTGATGTCGGTCTTTTGGGGTTCAACTTGTTTGGGACTCTATGTACTTCTTGGACTTGCATAGTTTTTTTCTTGCCAATATCAGGGAAGTTTTCTGTCATTATTTCTTCAAACAGGTTTTCTATTCCTTGCTTCTCTTCCTCTCCTTCTGGTATCCCTATTAAGCGAATGTTGTTTCATTTTGTGTTGTCCCAAAGCTCCCTTAGGCTCTCCTCTTGCTTTTTAAGTCTTCTTTCCAGTTGCTGCTGTGTTTATGTGTTTTTTCCTACCTTGTCTTCTAATTCGCTGATGCGGTCCTCAGCCTCTTCTAGTCTACTGTTTAAGCCTTCCAATGTGTTCTTTATTTCAGCTATGTCGTTCTTCATCTCCTCTTGGTTTCTTTTCATGTTGGTGACATTCTCATTCCGCTCCTTATAGTTCTCATTGAGTTGTGTGAATTTGTCATTGAGTTGTGTGTATCTGTCATCCATCCGTTTAAACATCCTTATAACCATTACTCTGAATTCTATCTCTGATAAGCTGCTAGCCTCGAATTCATTTAATTCCCTTTCTGGTGGTTCCTCTTTTTCTTTCCTTTGGGGATTGCTTTTTGGTCTTCCCATGTTTTCTGCTGTCGAGCAGTGCTCCTTTGGAGATGGAGGTCCCAGAGTCCGCGGGTCTGCAGCTGGGGTAGCAGGATTTTGGCTGGAATGGCTGCTGGGTCGTGAGGCAGTTCCAAGGCCTGTCTGGTTGGTGGTGTTGATGAGTTCCTAAAAAAGCTGTACCACAGTTTTTTAACCAACTCATCAAGTGCTGATGGGCACTTAGACTGTTTCCAAATATTAGCTATGGTAAATTGTGCCGCTATGAACATAGGGGTGCATAGATCCTTTGTGATTGGTGTTTCTAGTTTCTTGAGATATATTCCTAGAAGTGGGATCACTGGGTCAAATGGGAGTTCCATTTTTAGTTGTTTTTTTTTTTGTTTTTTTTTTTGCTCTGGAAATGGACATCCACAGTGATTTTTTTAAAATTTCTTTATTGATTGTGGTATTATATATGTGTCCTTATTCCCCCATTACCCCCATATCCCCCCCATTCATGCCCTTACCCCCCTGTTGTCTGTGTCCATTGATTAGGCTTATATGCATGCATACAAGTCCTTTGGTTGATCTCTCCCCCTTACCCCCACCCTCCCCTACCTTCCCTGAGGTTTGAGGTTCTGATCGATGTTTCTCTGCCTCTGGATCTGTTTTTGTTCATCAGTTTATGTTGTTCATTATATTCGATAAATGAATTGAGATTATGTGATATTTATCTTTCTCTGCCTGGCTTATCACTTAGCATAATGCTCTCCATCTCCATCCATGTTGTTGCAAATGGTAAGAACTCTTTTTTTACTGCAGCGTAGTATTCCATTATGTAGATGTACCACAGTTTTTTAATCCACTCATCTGCTGATGGGCATTTTGGCTGTTTCATAATCTTAGCTATGGTGAATTGTGCTGCTATGAACATAGGGGTGCATATATCCTTTCTGATTCATGTTTCTAGTTTCTTGGATTATATTCCTGGACGTGGGATCGTAGGGTCAAATGGGAGTTCCATTTTTAGTTTTTTGAGGAAACTCCATACTGTTCTCCACAGTGGCTGCACCAGCAGTGCACGAGGGTTCCTTTTTCTCCGCATCCTCACCAGCACTTGTCGTTTGTTGATGATAGCCATTCTGACAGGTGTGAGATGGTACCGCATTGTCATTTTGATGTGCATCTCTTGGATAATTAGTGACTTTGAGCAAGTTTTCATATGTCTCTTGGCCTTCTGTATGTCCTCTTTTGAAAAGTACCTATTTAGGTCCATTGCCCATTTTTTTTATTGGGTTGTTTATCTTCCTTTTGTTAAATTGTATGAGTTCCCTGTAAATGTTGGAGATTAAACCCTTATGGGAGATAACATTGGCAAATGTGTTCTCCCATGCATATTTGTTGTTGTTTTGTTGATAGTTTCTTTTGTTGTTTTGTTGATAGTTTCTTTTACTGTGCAAAAGCTTTTTATTTTGATATAGTCCCATTTGTTTATTTTCTCTTTAGTTTCCATTGCCCTAGGAGTTTTATCGGTGAAGAAATTGCTTCGGCATATGTCTGAGATTTTGCTGCCTGTGGATTCCTCTAGTATTTTTATGGTTTCCCGTCTTATGTTTAAGTCCTTTATCCATTTGAGTTTATTTTTGTGTATGGTATACGTTGGTGGTCTAGTTTCATTCTTGTTAGATATGTCCTAATGATGCGGAAGTGAGACTTGACCTTGCTTGGATCTTCATATTTTCACCAGTTACAGCGGACTCCAGGAAGCACTGAGGAGGCAGTGCTTCTCCACCCTTGTCTCTCTGCTCTCTTTATCAAAGGACCTGGGCACTTGTGTGGTTGAGTCCTAAAAGCTCACTTTTTTCATAGAGAATTTAATATTTTCATATTATTTACAGTAAGATTTAGTAACATAAACAGTGGTAGAAGATAGCGAGGTACCCTGTAGGTAGAGTGTGGCTTGGGGCAGTGCTCTTTATTTTGTTTTAATATATTTTTATTGATTTCAGAGAGGAAGGGAGGGGGAGAGAAAGATAGAAACATCAATGATAAAAGAGAATCATGGATTGACTGCACGCCCCCTACTGGGGATCGAGCCCACAACCCAGGCATATGCCATTGACCAGAAGTGAACCCAGGACCATTCAGTCCGCAGGCCAACACTATTCACTGAGCCAAATCAGCTAGGGTGGGACAGTGCACTTTATATTGAGAGTTAGGAAACCCTCACTAAGGGTGGGGGTGGGGTGGAGAAGATGCCCTAACTACCCCCCCCCCACTCCGTTCCCAACACATTTGTCATTACTCTCTGCTGCCAGAAATCTTAGGTGAATGGGTCCAAATCCCATTCACCTCCAATCCAGCATGGAAATGGTCACAAAACTGATTTAATATTTAGTGCCATAGAATTTTATTTCCTCACAGAAATGTGATGTTACTACCAGTTAGGCAATTTGAGGGAGTAAATTCTGTTAGAATCTTTCTGTTTTCACATATTGTTGCCTCATTTAATCCTAATGTCACAGATGAGCTCAGATATTTGGAGAAGAGTAACTTAGAGGCTTGGCGAGAATTATGTCTAGGCTATTTGAAAATTATTATGCATTTTTATATTTATGCCCTTATCTGCTTTCAGAAAGAAAGACTTGGAGCTAGCTTACAATGAAAACACATGATATACAACTGCTCCACAATATTGTAGAATGCATGACTAAACAATTTAAAAAAAAAACACAAAATTATCTTCATTCAGTAAACATTTATTTGCCACACTGAGTCTGCTAGATGCTCACAGACTTTTTTGTTTGCATTTACTAAAATGACTGAATTGTTTGCTACTTTGATTTTGTGAGTAACATACCTGAACAGATATCCAGCAGATGCTTATGTAAATACTAGCTCTTTTAGTTTGCCCACATCCTCTGAGATAGTTGAGCTATTTCACTCAGTATATAGATGTAATCCAGGTGCTGGTCAGTCAGTTTTGTGCATAGGAAATAAAAGTCATAATCCCATCACTATGCATTTCAAAAAGTCAAGTGTAGGTCTAGTCTAGAGGAAGTGGACATAGCTATTTGAAAAGGTCTACATGAAAATATTACCTCTCCTGGAAAAACACTTATTTTTTATCTATTTGTTTTACAATCATACCTTATGTATTAAATATTCAAGACAACCTAGTTCTACTGAAGAAAAAGTTATAGACACTAACCCTAGAGTAGTAGATAATTTTTGCATGTATTATATGTTACTTATCTAATTGAAAGTAGAGAAAATAACTCATTTGTGGAATATAAAGAACATTATAAACTGTTGAACAAAAATAGATACAGAGGCAAAGAAGCATCGAACAGACTGTCCAACTACAGCAGGAAGGCAGGGGAGGGCTGCGGGGCTAAGAGATCAACCGAAGGACTTGTATGCATGCATATAAGCATAACCAATGGACATGAGAACACTGGGGGTGGGGGGTGAAGGCAAGTGCCGGGGGGGTGGGGGTGGGTGGGTGGGTAAGGAGAGGCCAGGGGGAGGTCAATGAGAAAAAAAAAAAAAAGACATATATACTACTATTAAAATACATTAAACAATAAAATAAATTTTTAAAAAATTATTATTTTTTTTAATAGAGAATTCCACTGATTGGAAGGCAGGGGTTGGGAATGTCTGGTGAGGGCCATATCATTTAGTGTGGCCCTGCCAAGGCAACCACAGGCGGAACTTGAAATTCAATAATCTAGAAGCTTTTTTCATAGCAACATAATTTTTTAAGTTGATAATTTTGTATGACCCATGAATGATATAAATATTCAAATGGCCCTTGGCAGAAAAAAGGTTCCCCACCCCTGAACTCAGCCTTCTGGGAAAAAATGTCCTGTTTCTTGTAGTGGAATGGAAACTGGTCCAGTTTTGTGGCCAGCATTCTTACAAAAATTTGTGAAGTGAAATTGAAAACACTTGAGGGAATGTTTAGTGATTTGAGTGCACAGAGAAACCTTATGTACAGGGTGGGTCAAAAGTAGGTTTACAGTTTTGAGTACATGAAACACAGTTTAGTACTGTATTAATAGTTATTAATTGTATTATTTTTCATATAAACAACTATTAACCTACTTTTGACCCCCCTGTGTAATAATATGCACACAACCCACTCAAACAAATGACAAAAGTCACAGAATTTCACTAAAACCAAATTTATTTTAATCCTTGAATTATCTTGTTTTTGATAAGGCAGTATGCATTCTTTTCCTAAAGTGTAGCTTGCTTTCTAAAGCAGGTACTTTGTTTATCAGACTTCTTCATAAAAAAACCCTTCAGTCTTGGACTTTAGAGGATGCTTGGATGGTGAACTTTAGGCTTACAGGTGCTTGTGAAGTTAGCACCTGCTAAGTTAAAGTAAGTGCAGTGACCATCAAATCCTACTGAGGTAATTCATCTGGCTTGTTCCTACCTGAACTTAACTAGGTAATATGATGCAGGTTGAAGGACTTTCAACCCAGGGAATTAACACAGTTGGTACAACCTAATTCATCTGTGGTACTAACTGACATTCTTTTAGGGGGATAAGAGAAAGATGACATGTCTTTCCCTAGACCTCCAAACTACAGGAATGTGTTCATTTGTTTTCCATTCTCACTGCTATAATTTCAACTGTAGAAGATTCATAATGTCAATTCCTGACTTCTAGGTTAGTGAGTAGGTAGAAAGAACATCAAATAAAGTCAGAATGTTTCAAAGAAAATTACATTCTATTGGTGTCTAGACTAAAGTCATAGTCATCACTGAAAATACTATGTATGGTTTCCATGGAAACCTGTTAAGATTGTGTGCTTTTCATATGTGAAATTGAGGCAAACAGTTGGATTTCCTGTTTTATTTTAGAGTTGCTATGATTATCAATGGCCACCACCAAAAGAGGTTATCCACACAATTCTTACCACTGAGCAAAACCGGCTAGGCCAGTGGTCGGCACACTGCGGCTTGCGAGCCACATGCGATTCGCGAGCCGCGGTTTGCGGCTCTGTTGACTAATGAGTTTGCCGACCACTGGGCTAGGCAATTAATTGCATTTTAAATTTTACTTCTGTATTTCTTTCCAGTCTCTAGTCAGGTTAAATGTTCTCTGTAACATTTATGATCTGTCACCTCATGTACAAGTAGATTAGAACTGGGGGTATTGTAGTCAGGATAGGAAAAGATATCAGAAAGCTTCATTACAATGCATTATTCTGCAATTTGTAATAATGGAGAAGCAGTGAAGAGAAATGAAGGAATGAGAACCATTAAATTTTGTAGAGCTGTGATAGTTCAAAACAAGTTTGGTCACAGGAACACTGTGGGAGTTGAGGAAAGTAGTTGGGGGCCCTAATGTGCTGCTTTCTACTTTAGTATTTATTCAAGGAACAAACAGTTTATTGTGTATTGAAATCTAAAGATGTGTGTAAAATTGAACATTTTGTTTTCCTTGCTCTGTACCAATTCTGTTGCTGAAGAAAATGAATATTCTGGTACTTGCTGAGCATTAGGAAAATGAAACTATTGCTACCTGCCATTTACCTTGAAGGTTGTGCCCTATAAAATTGTGATGTTGGGCATTTTCATGTAAGTAGATTGACTAGTTGGAAGTGGTAAGTTTGTTTTCTTTCACTCTCTGTTTTCTGTACTAATCTTGGTCATGTTATGACCATTGTCCTTTTAGCCTTGCTGGTACCTCAGCTGACTTCCCCACACCAACTTCCCCTGACAGACCAACAGTCTCTCTTCCGCCACAAGTCTCTGTGAGACTGGCTGCTCAATGTTCTTCAGAGTGGTCTGCACGGATGTCATTTGTTCTCACAGGGATATTTTTAGATTTACCCATTTAAGGTGGGTGTCATTATAATTGATACTCACATAGACTAGATTTATGCAAGTTTTTTCTCTGAGGTTTTCACCAGCATCCAGAGGTAAAGCATTGGTTTCTGAATATCTGAGCTTCGCTTTTGGAACATTGGGTTGGCCTCCACTGTTCTTGGAATTTTTTAAATGTGTGGCGCTGTATGTATGTGTGTGTATACAGATGTATCTTTACCTATTGAATTTCTTATTCAGGTTACAATACCAAAACATTGTACACATTCCTCCTTCTTCTTGCTGATTCTGTTCACTAGATCTTGCATTCATCCACTTGTAAATTCATACATTCATTGATTGAAAAATACTCATTACTTGGTAAGAACCTGCTATTGCTAGTCATTGTGCCAGGCAGGCTTTGGGGAAACGGTGAAGCATACAACACTTCTTTTTTTGTGAGAAGTTAGTTTGGAGATGTGATAACCAAATTACTGCAGTGTGGTGAGTGCTTATATGATGTGTTAAGGAGAGGGTAGGATGCATCAGTGCACACAGCCACAAGCCCTTTGCTACTGCCTTCTGCTTTTTCATTGAGCCCATGCTTTCCCATCTCTTTTTGATCTTCTTTTCCATTATGCTGTGTTTGTGTTCACAATCTCCTGTGGACATACTATATTTATTCCCATTTCCTCATCCAGGAAGCCTAAAACATCTTGCTCCTCATATAAAATATTAGATAAACAGTAGTTGATGGATTGAGAAGAAAATTAGTGTTGGATTTTGAAAATTATTGAGCCAGTGACTAGGGTGGAGGGTGAGGAATTGATGGTGTTTGAAGATGCAATAGCTGACACTTACATTGTCTTTCTTTAGTTGTATTGCTGAAAATCCAAAGCAAATAGTTGAGTAAAACTTGGGGCCACCACTTGGGAAAGAATGTATCTATAATAATAATAAAACTATAATATGTTAATTAGACTAGATACCTGAACAACCTTCTGGATGTCATTACGGTCGAAGCCACGGTGTTGGGGGCCGGGCAGAGGTGGTTAGGGGCGATCAGGCAGGCAGGCAAATGGTTAGGGGCGATCAGGCAGGCTGGCAGAGGGGTTATGGATGATCAGGCAGGCAGGCAGAGGGGTTAGGGGTGATGAGGCAGGCAGGCAGAGTGGTTAGGGACGATCAGGCAGGCAGGCAAGTGAGCGGTTAGGAGCCAGCGGTCCCGGATTGTGAGAGAGATGTCTGACTGCCCTGTGGGATGGGGCCTAAATAGGCAGTTGGACATCCCTCGAGGGGTTCCGGATTCTGAGAGGGTGCAGGCCGGGCTGAGGGACCTCCCCCAACCGTGCATGAATTTCGTGCACCAGACCTCTAGTATTTCTATAATGGCATAGTGTCTTCCCTTTTTTGAACCTTACTCAGTCAAAAATAATTGTCTACTTTGTAGATAGTGAGTGTGGTGAAATCATAGAGAAGTGAGCCCAGTGAGCAGAAATCTGTGCTACCAAACTTATTAAAGAAAGTATATTTTGACAGGCTTGAAGTCTGAATTTATCACCTTATTAGCCTTGACAGATAAGCTTAAGGCCAGCCTCATGTCACCTTATTAAACAACAAAAAACAAAAGCCTGAGGTTAGTACAAGGAGGCTTTCACTGGGTTACATTTGGGTTACTTTCTTGCTAATTTTTCCAGGGTGTTTTTCAAGTTAGAATCAGTATCAGCATGTTTGTATTTAAGTCCTTTGTTGGCAGACATCAGAAATGGACTCTGAACAAGCCAAGCAAACAAACTTAGGACTGTTTATCATTCAGAGAGATGATAAGAGGGCAAGAACTAGGGCTGCTTGGCATCTCGGTGTCTTGAGCTAGTGAGCCTTCTGGATGTCTCACCAGTTTCTGATTACGTTGACTCTCCATACACACTTCAAGGGTATTAATTTGGTCCAGTTTGGGTCAGATGTCTCCTCACTCCATCAGCCAGCTGATGCCAAGGCCCAAGGCCCATATTATAGACATGGCTACTGGGGTTTACTTCTGTGTTTGGGGATCTCAGAGAAGAAATCATTGTGATACAGGGAGCCCTATTAATAATATGCTCTGAGCTAACCATTGCATCATATAGCTGTTCAAATACCAAAATAGGATTATTGAGTCAGAAAATTTCCTCTGTATTCAAAAGGTTGGTGTTGAATAGTATTGAGTTGTAATTAGGGAAGGAACTTCTAGAAAAGCAATCTTCCCAGAATTTTTTAAAATGAGTTTGACGGAATCACTGCCAGTCCTAGAATTAATCTTATAAAATGATCAGGTCATCTGTTTGTTCAGTAAAACATAAAATTCAAGGTCTGTTAAGTTGGGATCAGATGTCCAGGTAATAAATATGCCTTAGAGACTGGGATATATACTTTAGCACATAGCAACTTGGTTTTCTCAACAAGCTTAATCAGAATCAGGGAGATAAATTTTATGCAGTAGAGACTGGAGGTAGTTCTCAGATCTGGATGTTCATCAGAATCAATAGATAACAGATTTCAAGAATCTACTTCCAGTTTTTTATGTCTGGATTAAGGCCCAGGAATCTATATTCTTAACCACCAAACTTTTGATTCTACTGCAGATGGTTCAAGGACTAACTCTGAGAAATATTGACCTGCAGTGTATTCCTTGCTAATTTTCTTCACTTAACAGAAAGAAGGAAAAGAAAAAAGATTAGTTAGACATAGAACACTCATTCCATGGCTGTGCCTTCAAACTGTTGAAGAGATGGGGTTGCTCTTTAGAAAGACGTCATAATCTACAGGGAATTGATCAGAACCCCAAATCCTTAAAGAATACCTTATCCTGGCTAAATCTTAGTCTCTCAGGGAGGAATCTTCTGAGTCCAGATGCTAGCTCAAAAGGAATTTCTAGAACTCTGTCCATCCTTCTCTGAAGAAAAATATAGGAGAGACCCAAAGGTAGTCTATTTTATGACAGATTGATTTTTAAAAAAATATTTTTTATTGATTTCAGAGAGGAAGGGAGAGGTAAGAGAGAGATAGAAACATCAATAATGAGAGACAATCATTGATCGGCTGCCTCCTGCACGCCCCACACTGGGGATGGAGCCCACAACCTGGGCATGTGCCCTTGACCGGAATCAAACATGGGACCCTTCAGAAGTCCGCAGGCCGATGCTCTGTCCACTGAGCCAAACCAGCTAGGGCAGTCGTTGGCAAACTGTGGTTTGCTGCTCTGTTGACTAATGTGTTTGCCGACCACTGGGATAGGGGCTTAATCACAAGGAACAACAACAGCCTGTAATTATTGGAATCAAGAGTCTAGGTCAGTGGTCGGCAAACTCATTAGTCAACAGAGCGGCAAACCGCGGCTCACGAGCCGCATGTGGCTTGTGAGCCGCAGTTTGCTGACCACTGAGCTAGGGTGACAGATTGATTTTGGAACTAAAGAATAGTCATGGAATTTTATCAGAGGGTCTCTTGCTTTTACATGGAGCTATGCTTTCCTAACCTGGCTCATCTTCATTATAAGTTATTAAACTTTTTAAAAGATCCAAGGAGAATTGCATTTAAAAAACTGTCCAGGATGATTTTCATGTGTATAAAATTTTGAACCAATGGAATAAATAATATTTTTGAAGTTCAACCTTGACAGAAAGTTCCCCACCAACTATGCCCTTTTTATTTTCATGTCTAAGTTGGTTTGTTCATTCATTCAGCAATATTTACTGAATCCCAACTATGTGCCATATCTATTTCTAGCTCTAGAAATTGTGGCATGATCCTAACCAACTGCTTTCTTTCCATTAACATCTGCCTTGGGTTGGTCATCAGGTCTTACTGATTCTCAGCCTCCTTTGTACCTCTTCTGCCTTTACAGTTGTGCCATCTCTTGCTTGAATTGGTTGTACTGGATAGTAGCTTCTGAAGTGGTCTCTGCTTTTAGCCTCCTCTTCTCCAGTACATCTTCCCCACTCCTAAGTCATTGAGTTACTTCCCTGACTACAACCACTGTTGGTGCCCATTGCCCCTGAGATACACTTGAAGCACAGGTCCAAGACCTTGCATAATTTCTCACCTTTGCCTCATCCTCAGCATACCCTTTCCATGTGCTCTTCTCTCTGTCTGGGACTGCCCACTGGAACCTCCTTTTCTTGGCCTAATATACTTCTCATATTTACACTGCTAGGACAAATATTTGCTGCTTCCTGAAGCCTTCCTTGACTCAGCTTCTTTTTTTTCTTCCTTTCTCTAGTCTTCCTAAAAAGTCACCAAAATAGCATTACCACAGGCATTATGTAAGTTAAGACATTATGTCTCTTTCTCTGTTCGACTCAGAGGCCTCTGAGAGAAGGATGGAAGGATTTTATTGACAGTGGATCCTCGGTTCTCAAACTTAATTTGTTCCGGAAGGCTATTCGAGAAGTGATTTATTCGAAAACTGATCATTTTTTCCCATTATAAAGAATTTATTCTTATTTGTTCCAGACTCCCAAAAGCTCCCCTGTTTAATCCTTTCTTATGTACGGTACATATCTAATGTACTGTTTAATCTTTGAACAAACACTTCTTTTCTTAAATTTATCAAACCACCCCCTACTAGCCTTAAATGAGTCACTTTCAGCACTCATTCCAGGGGTGTCTTTTAGGAAGTCAGCATATGGTATCTTCGCTTTTTCACATATCACTGCCTCCAAAATACTGTCACAGCTAACTGCTTTTCGTTTATCCAAATCAACAACCATTTTTCTACCTCTTCAATTGCTTGTGATCATTGTTTCTTTCACATAATTATCAACAGTAGTATTCTTGATTGCCCATTTCTTCAGCAACAAAAGTAAAAAACACCAAAAAAAAAAAAAATCACAGCACAATTTCCTGAAAGGTTAACAACTCCATGTTTAGGGGAAAACTGACTGGCATTCTCTCCTTTTGGCCTGAGAGATACTTCCTGTCATGCCGATACATCATGACAAAGGGTTGTGAGATCTAGAACCTAAGTTTTATTCAATAACCAAGACATTTTTTCTGTGTACAACTTGGTTGAGAACCGAATTGTTCGGGATGGGATTCATTCGAGAACTGAGTTTTAACTGTATCTTTATATTGTAAGGACTTACTGTGGTACCTGGCATGAGGCAGGTCCTCAATTTTGTTTGACTATATGAAAATGCTGTCAGACACAGTCAGTATAATGGGCATTTTGGTAAGTAGATTACAAATTATCTGTTGTGTCTCTTGAAGGAATTACACAGTCTTATATGATTGTTTCTAAATCAAATCTGCAGAGGTATTACATTGGAAGACCTCTCCTATTTCAAATAGGCTGTTTGGAGAACTTCGTGTATTCAAGAAGTTTGCCTGGAGTTTTGGTTTGGTTTTTGGTTCACAGATTCTGTAGATGGGGCACTAAATGGTCTAGAAATGAAGGAGAGCCCTGTTCCAAGGACCACCCTGTACTGTGGGGCAGAAAGAGACCTGCCATGTTTTTGAGCAGATGTTTGGGGCAGTGTACTTTATTTTTTATTTATTTATAATTTTTTAAAATTGATTTCAGAGAGGAAGGGAGAGGGAGAAAGAGATGAAAACATCAATGATGAGAGAGAATCATTGATTGGCTGCCTCCTGCACGCTCCTTACTGGGGATGGAGCCCACAATCCGGGCATATGCCCTGACCGGAAATCGAACCATGACCTCCTGGTTCCTAGGTCAACAACACTCAATCACTGAGCCACGCTGGCTAGCTGGGGCAGTGCATTTTAGATATGCAACTATCAGCATTTCCTCAAGGATTTTGACTTCAAGGAGATCCAAATGGGGCTTAATCAACCATCTACTTTGTGAAGCTCCTGGGGTTGGGAACTATCTCTCTGATTGAGGACAGGGGCTGTATCTTGCGCTACTATTTCCTGTTTCTTATTTTATAAAGCAAATATTAAAAGGCAACTAGGTTCTGGCCAGGTAGCTCAGTTGGTTAGAGCAGTTGTCGGCAAACTCATTAGTCAACAGAGCCAAATATCAACAGTACAACAATTGAAATTTCTTTTGAGAACCAAATTTTTTAAACTTAAGCTTCTTCTAATGCCACTTCTTCAAAATAGACTTGCCCAGGCAGTGGTATTTTGTGGAAGAGCCACACTCAAGGGGCCAAAGAGCCGCATGTTGCTCGCAAGCCGCAGTTTGCCGAACACGGGGTTAGAGCATTGTCCCCATACACCAGTGGTTGGCAAACTCATTAGTCAACGGAGCGGCAAACCATGGCTCGAGAGCCGCATGTGGCTCGAGAGCCGCGGTTTGCCGACCACTGCCATACACTAACGCAGATTATATCCCTAGTCAGGGTACATAAAAGAATCATTCAATTAATGCATATCAAATCAATTTTTTTAAAAGGCTAGCTGATAGAAAATAAAAATAAACAAGTTAGCATTCTGCTGTGATGGGACAAAAGAAAAACTGAGAGGTACAGAGCAAGTCACTTAATTGAATTTAAGTGGCCAAGAGCAGCTTCTTTAGGAAGGCTGGGTTCTTTGTCAGTTTTAGCATCAGTTGTCTGTGGCACTGCTTGCTGCTCACTCAAAGACTGCACCTGTTTTGCTTTATTTTGTTTTGTTTTTATTGATTTCAGAGAGGATGAGAGAGGGATAGAAACACGAATGATTAGAGAGAATCATTGATTAGCTGCCTCATGCACACGCCCTTCCACCCACATGCCCCCTCCCCCCGCCCCCTACCCGGGATTGACCCTGTAACCCTGGCATGTGCCCTGCCCAGGAATTGAACTGTGGCCTCCTGGTTCATAGGTCAACACTCAACCACTGAGCCATAACAGCCAAGCAAGACTGCACCTGTTTTGAATAGTTCTTTGTTCTATGTGTTTAGCTAAGTTGTAACCTCCTGTAGTTCATGGTGCTTTCCATGTGTCTGCTGGGCACAAGATACAAGTTTTAGAAAATGTCTTGCCTGAGTTCAGTCCCCACAGGATGTGGGCAGGTCCACTGGGGGATTTTCACCCTAAACCAGGGAGAATCTTGCTGCAGGTGCTGCTGTGTGTGCCATTGTTACCTTTCATCACCCACTTTAAGTGGTACCCTCCTTTTAGGGACTTTGGGACCCTTGGAGAACTTAAATAAACTTGAGTTCAGCCTTCACATCTCTTGTCTTCAGGAATTGCAGTCTGAAAATTTAAACCACAGATAGGAAGTAGCAGGGAGGTTGGAACCCTGAGTCACAGTGGCACTGCGTTCTAGTGAATAGTAGTAAACACCTTGTCTCGGTCTAAATGCAAAATGAAATGAATAATGTCTGCCTTGCGTGACGTAAATTCTTCTTTTGAAGATCAAATGAGGTATGTTTGAGAAAGTTCTTAAAAAATAAGTGCCACTCAAATGCAAAGTGTAAGCTTGGGTGCCTGGAGGAGTTTGGTCCCAGAGCATAGGTATACACTGGAATGTGTATGAGGTAACAGTGTTCTGGTGTTTGTTTTCCTGAAGCATCTAGAAGTTTCAGTTCCCTTATAGCACATTCCCTCATATTTGTAAGCAGAAGGTGAGATGGAATGTTGAGGGCAAGTTATTCAATAAAAGCTGTCCTCAAATCCTCATCACATGGAATCTCCCAGGAAGTTCACACCCTAATAATGAACCTTGGGTCTCAATGCTAACTCATAGTGATGTGTGGAGGAGACTTGGAGGATGGATATGGTTCTTTGGACTCTCTAATCATAATGTTTATGTGTCCAGGTAGCATTAAGTAAAAAATATTCCAGTTCCTAAAAAAATCTGGTAGGTTTTTGTGTGTGTGTGTGTGTGTGTGTGTGTGTGTTTGATTGGTGTTTGTGAGCTTGAAGATAGGGAGGGATGCTATTCTAGGAACATCTGCAGTTCCACAGTACTCTTTCTGTGTGGGCATCTTTGTCAGTCTGATTGTCTGATGATGTATTGTCTTTGCTTTTTCTCTGAGATTTCACTTACAGCGGGGAATCTAGGGGTTTCATCATTGCTTAGAGCATTTCTGTCACTTAGCAATTCAGAGAAGGACATAGGCTCTAGAACAGGGGTGGGTAATGTCTGGCCCAACCACCTGCAGCCCCTCCTCCTGGCCAGCCCCACCCCTGATCGACCCCACCCCACCTCCATCAGGATCAGGGGCGGGGCCTGCCGGCCACAGCCTCTCCCCTGGCCAGCCCAGCCCAATCGCCCGGATCGATCGGGGCGGCAGGTCAGACCCCATCCGTGCACGAATTTGTGCACCGGGCCTCTAATACTAGTATAAAATGGATATATGAAGGTAAACTTAAAACTTAGGAAACAAATTTTGATTATATGTATAAAAGCAGTTTAGAATATATCTATTTTGTATTGATAACAATTTTTAAATTGTAATATTTTAATAGCTACCTATATCTTGGTAGTTACTCTTTTCCCTAACAAACATTTTATTTTTGATTGAACATATTACCTTTAAGTAATTTTGGGCAGTTTTTGGAGAAGGGGGGAGGTCTGTATTTGAACCTCTTTACTGATGCTTTCCATTTATAAATCTCTACTACATATCATGATGATTTGCTTTAGTGTCTCTGATGCTCAGGTAAAGTTGCTAAGCAAATCTTTAAACTTTTGGTAAATAATTGAATCTTGAAAGCTACCCATTTATTCCAGGCACTAGTGTATGTTTAAATTATTTGATAAGAAATATCTGACAGTGGGCACCATTGAATTGCATATATGAAGGTCTGTTTGATCTATTGAATTTTATGTATGAAGGGCCATTTGACCTCTAATAATTTTTTAGTTGATTACCCCCTACTGATTTTTTTTTTTCATTTTTAGTATAGTGATCAATAAGTGCCTGCCAGGCCTGTCTGTGCCATTTTGTCTACCTTTGGATCTCCCATTTAAAGAAACACAGACAATTCTGTGTTTAAAGTGAAAGTAAACATAGTAATTTCAGATACTTTAAGGAATAAGAATGCTTAGCTCAGAATAAGTGAGAACATGTTGTGGTTGAACGGTAAACTTTGATATGTAGTAGTGTCCTTTAGAAGAGGGTGGTACATAATTCATTGTGATTTCCAGTGGACATAATAACCAGGGCTGTCTGATACTGTTGTGAATTTCTTGGTGAAAGGATTGTCTCTCTGTCGACTGGAAGCATCCCTAAATTGAAAAGCAGTGTAGCATAGGATGTTAAAGAAGATACTTGTCTTAGCCAGCCCTCATCCTAAATGTAGACAACTACTTCTCACTGTGTCCTCACATGGTGGGAGGAGAAGAGAGCATGCTCTGTCTTCTTCTTGTAAAGACATTGATCCCATCATGGGGGATCAATGTCCTCATGACCTCATATAAACCTAATGACTTCCCAAAGACCACATCTCCTGGTTAGAGCTTCAACCTATGAATTTGGGGGTTGGGTGCAAACATTCAGTCCATAATAATACTTAAAAACTTTCTAAGCCTCAATTTTATTATCTTTAAAAATAGAAATTATACTTACCTACAAGGTGGTTCTGAGATAATGCTTAATAAGCTTAAGAATAGTAAGCTCTCAAAAACAGTAGTAGCTGCTACTGTGATGATTGTTAACTTTATCATATTTCAGAATAAAATGCTAGAAGCATTTTTGGTATTTGTTGCAAGACTGAGTTGGATTAATTCTTCCAGTTTTAAGAATCAGTAAATGCATTTTAATGTTTTTCTTCATGCTTGTGAGCTGGAAGATAGGGATGCTCTTCTATAAACATTCTTCAGTTCCATAGTCTTTATGTCGGTCTGCTTTCTAATTATGGAATGTCTTTGCTTTATCTCTGAACTTTTATCTATCTCTTTCTGCATTCTTCTCCCTTGGTCTCTGTCACTCTCTGTTCTTGAGTTAATGTTCTCTTCCACTTGTTTTTCTCATCATTCACTATAATATATGATAGTTTACTTTGTTATATTTTTTAATCTTAGTTTTATTTCAAAAGCTTATTTTACTGGCTTACCTAACCTATCTTTTCTGCCCCCACACAGAGTCCTGCTTTCCCAGACTATGATCAGGACAGACTGGTGGTGTCAAAGACCTGACTTTGCCCTCACTGGGTTTTATTATTGCTAGTGCTGAGTTGGGCATGTAGGAATAAAGTTTATGGTGCTAGATTCTGCTTAAAAGAGGAAGCTGTTTAAGGTATCATATATTAGGTATACAATGACTAACTGCTTTTCCCCCAGACATAACCATGAGGAAGCCCTCCTCCCTCCCCCAGCCTTTTTGGATTCTCCTCCTAGCACTGTTTTGCTCCTCATTCCCATGGTATAGTGACTGTTAAGGCATCAGGCCTCCCTTTACTTTTGTTTTCTCAGCCTTTGTAACATAAACGGAATTGTTTTATATCTGCTAAGAGAAAATTAGTCATTCAGCAGACTGTATTTTTCTACATTTAGCAACTGGCATTTACACAATAGACTTTCTTTTATAACAAACAGCATATCCTTCAACCATGGTAATTAAAATCATATTGAATAGATGTAGCTACACGTAATTATGGATTCCATGCTCTAGTTGATGTAAGCTTATTATAGACTTACTTTGTAAGACTTGTTTATGGCTGAATGAATTTGCATAAAAGTTATTTTCAGATTCTTTTAAGAAAAGGCTTACTTAATTAGCTATGAATTTTTTAAAAAATTATAACAAAACTCATTTTAAAATTGTTACTATCAGCCTGGCTAGTGTGGCTCAGCTGTTGAGGGTTGACCCAGGAACCAAGAGGTCACTGGTTCGATTCCTGATCAGGGCACATGCCTGGGTTTCGGGCTCAATCCCCAGTAGGGGGGCATGTAGGAGGCAGCCGAGTGATGATTTCTCTCTCATTGGTGTTTCTATCTCTCTATCCCTCTTCCTTCCTCTCTCTCTAAAAATCAGCAAAAACATTTTTAATAATTGCCACGATCAGTCAAGCAATAATACAAAGATTGACTACTTGGGTGCTGTTTGTTTGACTAATGTATGTGCCAGGAAAGGCAAAAAGCATGATGTGAATATATATTACTTACAGAATTGAAAATTCTTTCATATATAACGGATTTTATTCTTTTTTAAAAAATCTTTATTGTTGAAAGTATTATATATGTCCCCTCTTTTCCCCATTGACCTCTTCTAGCCAACCCCAACCCTTACCCTAGGCCTTCACCACACTATTGTCTGTGTCTATGGGTTATGCATATATGCATACCAGTTCTTTGGTTGATCTCTTCCCACCGACCTTCCCTCTGAGATTCAACAGTGTGTTCTATGCTTCTATGTCTCTGGATTTATTTTGTTCATTAGATTCCACCTGTGAGTGAGATCATGTGATACTTAACTGGCTTATTTTGCTTAGCATAATATTTTCCAGGTCTCTCCATGTTGTCTTAAAGGGTAAGAGATCCTTCTTTTTTACTGCTGCATAGTATTCCATTGTGTAGATGTACCACAGCTTTTTTACCCACTCATCTGCTGTTGGGCACTTGGGCTGTTTCCAGATCTTAGCTATTGTAAATTGTGCTGCAATGAACATAGGAGTACATAGATCCTTTCTAAGGTGTTTTGGGTTTCTTATGATATATTCCTAGAAGTGGGATCACTGGGTCAAATGGGAGTTCCATTTTTAGTTTTTTGAGGAAACCCCATACTGTTTTCCACAGTGGCTGCACCAGTCTGCATTCCCACCAGCAGTGCAGGAGGGTTCCTTTTTCTCCGCATCCTCACCAGCACTTGTCGTTTGTTGATTTGTTGATGATAGCCATTCTGACAGGTGTGAGATGGTATCTCATTGTTGTTTTGATTTGCATCTCTCTGATGATTAGTGACTTTGAGCATTTTTTCTTCCGCTTTCACCACTCTTACTCAACATAGTTCTGGAAGTCCTAGCCAGAGCAATCAGACAAGAAGAAAAAACAGAAAGCATCCAAATTGGAAAGGAGGAAGTAAAACTGTTATCATTTGCAGATGACATGATATTGTACATAGAAAACCCCGAAAACTACTAGATTCCATAAATGAATTCGGCAATGTAGCGGGATACAAAACCAACACCCAGAAATCGATCGCATTTTTATACACCAATAATGAATTCTCAGAAAGAGAAAGTAAAAAAATATCCCATTTACCAATGCAACGAAAAAATCAAGACACGTAGGAACAAACTTAATAAAGGAGGTAAAAGACCTGTACTTGGAAAACTACAGGATTTTGAAAAAAGAGAGAGAGGAAGATACAAAAAAGTGGAAAAATATACAGTGTTCATGGATTGGTAGAATCAACATCATTAAAATGTCCATACTACCCAAAGCAATCTACAGATTCAAAGCAATCCCTATTAAATGGCATATTTCACAGATCTAGAACAAATACTCTAAAAATCCATATGGAATAAAAAAAGACCCGGAATAGCTACAGCAATCCCAAGAAAGAACAAAGTTGGAGGGATCACAGTACCGGCCATCAAGCTATACAACAAGGCCACTGTAATCAAAACAGCCTGGTACTGACACAAGAACAGGCACCATAGATCAATGTAACAGAAAGAGAACCCAGAAATCGACCCAAGCCATTACACTCAATTAGTATTTGACAAAGGAGGTAAGAGCATACAATGGAGTCAAGATATGGTGTTGGGAAAATTGGACAGATACATACAAAACAATAAAACAACCACCAACTTACACCATACACAAGAATAAACCCAAAATGGTTAAAATACTCAAGTGTAAGTTGTGAAACCACAAAAATCCCAGAAGAAACCATAAGCAGCAAAATCTTAGACATCTCTAGTAGCAATATGTTTGCCAATACATCTCCTAGGGCAAGGGAAACAATGGAAAAATCCAGAATATGAAAATTCTGATAGATTATTTTAGGTTGCTGAAAAATACTTATGGTAAGTGAAAATTTTATCTCATTTCCATTTTTTGGAGACATTCTTAACATATAAAAATTGTATCCTGTGACCTCCCCCCCCCAAATAAGGCACAAACAAGGTGTTTATTTCCTTTAAATTAGTTGTGCTCTTTCATGAAACAAAATTTAATGATATATTTATATGGCAAATCACCTGAAAAGATGTTCAACATCATTAGCCATTAGAGTAATGCAAACTAAAACAAATATCATTACACACCTGTCATCATGGCTAAATTAAAAAATAGTAACAATGCCGATTCCTGGCCAAGGGTGTGGAGAAGCTGCATCTCTCAGACATTGCTGGTGGGAATATAAAGTGGTACAGCAACTCCGATAGCAGAGTCTTTAAAAATTAAGCATGCAATTCCCATTCAACTCAGCCACCATATTCCGTGGGTATTTACCCCGGTCAATTGAAAATTTATTTTCATGTGAAAACCTATACAGGAATGCTTCTAGCAGTTTTCTTTGTTAGCTTAGCTGGTCCTCGACAGGTGAATGGTTGAACAAAATATGGTACATTCATACCATGAATGTACTATCATACTATGAATATACTACTTCACAATAAAAAGGCACTAACTGTTCACACATTCAGCAACCTGGATGAATCTCCATAGAAATGTGAGTGGAGCATGGAACTGAGTGCAGAATCTTGGATGGAAGGTGGGTGGGTGGGAGGTAATCAACCAAAGAACTTGTATGCATATATGCATAACCCATGGACACAGACAATAGGGTGGTGGTGAAGGCCTGGTGCTGGAGGGGGGAAGCAGGAGTGGGCTGGAGGAAGGCAATCGGGGAAAATAGGGACATATGTAATACTTTCAACAATAAAGATTAAAAATAAAATAATTAAAAAAAAAGAAATGAGTGGAAAAAGGTAATCTCAAAAGGTTACATACTGTATGATTCCATTTATATAACTTTCTTAAAAATGACAAAAATCACAGAAATGAACAGATTAGTGGTTGGCAGAGATTAGGGAGGGAAGTGGGGGGTGTGGCTATGAAAGGCCAATAGGATGTTTCTTTGTAATGATGGAAATGTTCTGAATTTTAACTGATATCAATGTTGATATCCCAATTGTCAGACTGCACTAGAATTTTGCAAGATGTTACCACTGGTGGAAACTAGTAAAGGGTACATGGGATTGCTTTGTGTTATTTCTTAAAACTACATGCATGTGAATCTATAATCTCAAAATTAAAAGATTATTTTAAAAATATATAATGAGTTATAATATGAATATTCTGATGAAACAGTATTTCCTCCCCACACATACGTCTTAATTATTTTAGTCTCATTTATTGATGGTTCATTTGATCATTCTTTTTATTCATTTCAGAAATAATTATTCTAAAGCCAGTGTCATCACCAACTTGTCACTGTTTTAGAATTTAGCACATAGAGGACACTACTTTATTTGGTTACTTAGTAGTAAGTTCTACAGATAGTTTTTATCACCTACATGCACTTTCTATAGGTGTACTTGGGGGCCTTGGTAACATTAGCTATAAAATATTCAAAAAATTGTCCAGGGTAAAAATACTGTGGCTGTGCTTCATGGTGTAAAACTCATGGGCCTTGATTACACATTCATCTGTGTACAAGAGCGGAAAAAAATAATCAGCTACTGCCGGCGGGCACTTGCTCACCTTTAAAGAGTATGTGAGTTTCTCTACCGGCAGATGTCCTGGCAGGCCCCTATGTTTTCCTAAGAGACAGCATTCTTTCTCTGGTTCAACTTTGGACTTACCTGACATCATTGAATGTGTTCTGGGAACTTTCCTGAACATGTACCTTTGAGCTCTAGGCACCTCAAAAGCTGGGTTTAGAGAGACAACTGTGCTTATGGTGTTATGCCCAGATTTCGTGATCCCCAAAGACCACCAGGGAGCCGAGTCCGATGCAAAAGCAAAGAGCCTTTATTTGAGCTAGCTCGAGCTCCCTGTCTACCACACTCGCCGACGCAGCAGCAGGAGGCAGAGAGAGAGCCCCAGGCCCCAAACACGCTGATTTATAGGGGGCCTGGGAGAGGTAGGAGGGGTGAGGTAGTGTGGCCTCCGCTGATTGGTCGGGGTCAGGTTGCACATGGGGCAGGGTGCGGCTTACTTTCCTCTTGCATTTCTATTGGCTAATTCAAAAGTGTGGGTTGGGCTCTTGGAGAAGTTCTAGGGCGGGAATCTGACTCCATGAGGTGGAGGACATGGAACAAAGGGAACATGGAGTCGGTCTCTCCCCGCCCTTTCATTCCCCCCTTGTCTTGAAACTTACAGGCCCAATCATGGGTCGGTTTGTATTTCTACTGAACAACATTCCTGGGTCACGAGGGTACACCATCCCAAATTCCCTGCACTGATAAAATCTGAGTCCCCAAGTCTTCCTGGTGTCCCATCAGGTAGCCTTCCTTCCCTCTCCCGTGAAGGAAATGCTCACGGGGTTACAGTGGCTACTGCCTCTCGGGGGACAAGGTGGGGCAGGCGCCGTCCAACGGTGATCAGGTCACCCTTCCTCGGGGCCTCCCACCAAATGTGTCCAGTTGAGACGCATGACCAGGAAGCACAGAAATAGTCTCCAGTGCCTCCACAAGGGTTCTTTTCCCAGGGCTGAGTTCGCGAGTGCTCGGGGCAGACGTAGAAATAGGCGGTCCTTAATGGTTTTGAGTCCTTAATCCCTGCGCCTATCGCAGCAGATGTACAGTACGGTGGGAGGTAGATTCTGGGAAAGAGAGTCTGGAGGTCCACCTGCAGCTCAGGGAGCCAAGTGCCTTTGGGATGGGCTTGAGAAGTCTGATTGAGAATCACCCCTGAGTTGGTGTCTATAATTTGCCAGGTAACATTATAGGGAGTGTGGGGGCTCCCGGTAGCAGGAGTGATCGTGAGTAAGGTTACCAGAATCAGGCAGGTCGAGCACGCCGTAGCTTGAGCTTGAGCGGGTTGCATTGATCTCAATCGACGCTCCATTTGGTGACGAAGTCTTCCCGGATCACAGATGGGTCTGCTGACTGGATGTGAGTGTGATGGACCCAGGTCGTGACGCCGTCTACCTTGAGAGCAGTGGGGGTCATCAGCACCACGATGTAGGGACCCTTCCAACGTGGCTCAAGGGTCTCCCGGTGGTGTCTCTTGACGTAGACCCAGTCCCCGGGCTTACGCTGATGAGGAGTCGGGGCTGGGCCAGTCTCGTAGATAGCGCGGAGGCACAGCCAAATGTCCTCGGGCGCCCTTTGGAGCCCTCTCAAGGAAAGAAACAGTTCTTGACTTTCAAATTCTGTAAGAAATTCTGCTTTAAAGTTAGGGATAATGGGTGGCCGGCCGAACATGATCTCATAAGGAGTAAAACCCAGGGTGTAGGGGGAGTTCCTAACCCGGTAAAGGGCATATGGAAGGAGAGCCACCCAGTTCCCGCCAGTCTCCATGGTCAATTTGGTAAGGGTCTCTTTTAGAGTTCTGTTCATCCTCTCTACTTGCCCTGAGCTTTGGGGCCTATAAGCGCAATGCAATTTCCAATTTGCCCCAATGGCCTTGGCCACTGCCTGCGTTACCTGCGAGACAAAAGCTGGTCCATTGTCTGACCCTATCTCAGCGGGAAAACCGTACCTGGGCAAGATGTCTTCCAGCAGCTTCTTAGCTACCGCCTGAGCTGTTTCATGCTTAGTTGGGTATGCTTCTACCCATCCGGAGAAGGTATCTACAAATACTAAAAGATATTTATAGCCATACTTTCCTGATTTAACCTCAGTGAAGTCGACCTCCCATTGTGCCCCAGGCTTGGTTCCTCAAAGCCTGGTTCCTTTTTCACTCGGCCCGATTCTCGCATTTGTGAGTTGACAGTTCTTGCAGGTAGATACAACCTGCTCTATTTTAATGTCCTGCTGGTGGATCTTAATTCTGGCGTGTCAGATTAAGTCCTTTAATTTACATGCCCTCAGGTGAGTGGACTGGTGCATGTGTTTTATCATGGAGACTCCAAGCTGGTCCGGCAGTATGAGCTCCTCGTGTGGTGTATACCACCACCCCTTCTCCTCCTTTGCTTGGGGAAGCTTCCTAATGCTCTGTAACTCCTCCAGGGAATATCCTGGATGAACTGGCAGAACTGGGTCTCCTGGGTCTGGGAGCTGTAGGGCCATGGTGGGGATCGGAGAAAGGGCTACTGCCTTGGCCGCCTGGTCAGTCCTGCTGTTTCCTCTTGCCACTGGGTCGTCAGCCTTCTGGTGTCCTTGGCAGTGTATGATGGCCAATTTGGCAGGGAGCCATAAGGCTGAGAGTAAGTCGAGTATCTCCTGTTTATTCTTTATAGTCCGCCCCTCTGCTGTTAGTAACCCTCTCTCTTGGTAGATTGCCCCATGAACATGAGTGGTGGCGAACGCATACCGGCTGTCTGTGTAGATGTTGAGCCGCTTTCCAGTTCCCAGTGTCAGGGCCTTGGTGAGGGCCACAAGCTCTGCTCTCTGGGCTGACGTCCCGGAGGGCAGAGCCTCTGCCCATACAGTGTCCGTTTCAGTGACTACAGCTGCACCCGCATACCTGCTCCCGTCCCGTACGAAGCTGCTTCCATCCGTGAACCAGGTGACGTCTGCATCTGGAAGGGGCTGGTCGGTCAGGTCCTTCCGGAGCCCATGCACTTGCTCTAGGATTCCTGCACAATCATGTAGGGGAGCATCTAGGTTGGGGTCGGGCAGCAAGGTGGCAGGTTTGAGGGCCGCACTGGGATGAAACCGTACTCTGGGAGGGTTGAGAAGGAGACTCTGATAGTGGGTTATACGTGCGTTGCTCATCCATCTATCAGGAGGCTGCTTCAGGACTCCCTCAATGGCATGTGGGGTGGTGATCCAGACTTCCTGCCCCAGGGTCAGTTTGTCAGCGTCTTTGACTAAAAGCGCCGTTGCCGCAATAATCCTTAGGCACGGTGGCCAGCCGGCAGCTACAGGGTCTAACTTCTTGGACAAATAAGCCACCGGGCGGCTCCAGGGGCCTAGGGTCTGAGTTAGGACCCCTTTCGCTATTCCTTTGTGTTCATCTACAAAGAGATGGAAGGGCTTCGTGATGTCTGGCAGGCCCAGGGCCAGAGCACTTAGGAGGGCTTTCTTTAACTGCTTAAAGGCTGCCTTCTCTCTCTCAGTCCATTCAAAGGCCTTTCCCTCCTTGGTTGCCTCGTATAGGGGCCTGGCAATCTCTGCGAAACCCAGTATCCAGAGGCGGCAGTAGCCAGCCGATCCTAGGAATTCCCTTACTTCCCTTTGGGAGGTGGGGGATGGGATTTTCAAAACAGTCTCTTTTTTGGCATCTGACAGCTGCTGCTGTCCACCCTCCAGGATGTATCCCAGGTAACTCACCCTTTCTTTGCATATCTGGGCCTTCTCCGCAGAAGCCCGGTACCCAAGGGCCCCCAAGGAGGCCAGCAGGTCCCTTGTCCCCTCCTTGCAGTCCTCAGCCATGTCTGCTGCAATCAGGATATCGTCCACATACTGAAGGAGAGTGAGGTTGGGGTGTGTTCTCCGGTACTCACCCAGGTCCTCGTGCAGGGCCTCGTCGAAAATGGTGGGCGAGTTCTTTGAACCCCTGAGGCAACCAAGTCCATGTCAGTTGTCCGCTGTAGCCCTCTTCCGGGTCATGCCACTCGAAGGCCAACAGGGGTTGACTGCCGGGTGCCAGCGGGAAACTGAAAAAGGCATCCTTCAAATCTAACACAGTATACCAGACACGGGAGGGTGCCAGAGAGCTTAAGAGAGTGTATGGGTTGGGGACCGTTGGATGTATGTCCATAACTCTTTCATTTACTTCCCGGAGGTCCTGTACCAGCCGGTAGTCATTCGTGTGGGGCTTCTTGACTGGCAGGAGGAGGGTGTTCCAGGCAGACTGGCAGGGGACCAGCACCCCTAGGCCCCTCAGTCTCCGAATGTGTGGCTGAATTCCCTTCTGGGCTTCCTGAGGCATGGGGTACTGTTTGATTCTCACCGGGCCTTCCCCTGGTTTTAACTCTACCAGGACTGGGGCCCTGTGGGCGGCGAGCCCCACTCCCCCTGTCTCTGCCCAAGCCGTGGGGAACTCCTGCAGCCATTTGTCCGTGCTTCCCTCTATTGGAGACGCTTTTTGGTGAAGCCGGTACTCATCCTCCAGCCTTATGGTCAGGACCTGAATGGGGTGGCCCTTGCCATCAGTAACCTGAGGCCCCCCTTGTCTGAAAGTTATCTGAGCTCCGATCTTAGTGAGCAAGTCTCATCCTAACAGTGGGTAGGGGCATTCCAGAATTACCATAAAAGAGTGGGATACCCGGCCCGGCCCTAAATCCACCGTTCTTCGCGTAGTCCATGAATACTGGCTCATACCAGTTGCCCCTTGTACCCAAGACTTCTTATTTGTTAATTTTTCTTGAGGCGTACGGAGGACCGAGTGTTGCGCTCCCGTGTCGACAAGGAAGTCAATGGGGGTCCCCTCCACTCTAAGAGTTACCCTGGGCTCGGGGAGGGGGTCCGAACCCGACTCCCCTAATCACTCAGTTCATCTAGCTCCAGGACCTTCACTCGATCCGTTTCGCCTCCCTTTTTGCTGGCCCTTTTTGGACACTCTTGTTTCCAGTGCCCTTTCTCCCTACAGTAAGCACACTGATATTTCTGCAGCTTCTGCCTCCCGCCCCGGGCGGTCCCCTTACCGTCCTCCTGGTTGCCGGCGAGTCGGCGGAGACGGCAGTTCCGTTCCTCGGAAGAGTCCGCGGTGGTGGCGAGCAGAATCTTAGCTAGGTCTCGGGTTTGTTTGCTGCTAGCAGCTGCCGCAGCATGAGCCTGCCTTTCTTCCGGGGGCTCTCTGTTATTATACACCTTCTTGGCTACCTCCAGTAGGTCCTTTAAACTCTTCTCCCCCAACCTATCTACTTTTTGCAGTTTCTTTTTAATATCCCCAGCCGATTGGTTTACAAAGCTTATGATCACAGCTGCCTTGTTTTCAGGAGCTTCTGGATTCATGGGGGTGTAGGTGCGGTATGCCTCCATGATCCATTCTAAAAAGACAGCTGGAGACTCATCCCTTTCCTGCTGAACATTCCCTACCTTGGCCAAATGAGTTGGCTTTCTAGCAGCCATTCGGAGACCCCCCATTAGAGTCTGGTGGTAGACCCGGAGCCTCTCCTTACCTTCTGCCTTGTTGAAATCCCATTCAGGCCTAGTTAAGGGAAAAGAGACATCTATCTGGACCGGGTTGGTGGTTGGGTTCCCGTCCACGCCTGGAACCACTTTCCGGGCCTCATTGAGGATTCTTTCCCTCTCCTCAGTTGTGAACAGGACCTGTAAAAGCTGTTGGCAGTCGTCCCACGTGGGCTGGTGGGTGAAAAGGACAGAATCTAACAGATCAATAAGCCCTGCTGGCTTCTCAGAGAACTTAGGATTCTGAGCCTTCCAGTTGTAAAGGTCACTAGTGGCGAAAGGCCAATAGTGATGGGGTTGATCGCCATCCGCATCTGGGGGCCCCACAGCTCGTAAAGGTAGGGTTTTAATAGTGGAGTCGGGGGCTGTGACAGACAGTTCCCTCTGAGCTCTTTGTCTAGTAAGAGGTGGGCTTCCCACCGGAACCGCAGCCACTCCCGGAACTCCGCCCCCAGCTGCTCCCGGAACTCTGCCTTCCGTGGCCTCCGCTTCCCCTTGTGTGGGAGGATCGCCCCCCTGTGGACTCCTAGGGGGCTGATATGAGGGAGGAAAGATTAGTTCCTCTTCAGTTCCCCCCTGAAAGACAGGGTAGAGGGGAGCTGATGGCGGGGTGAGGTCCTTCTTCTCCTTCACCTTCTCCGTTTCCTGCAAAGCAAGTATGGGTTTTGGCTCCGGGGGGCGCGGGGACAGAAAGGGCTTAAGCCAGGAGGGTGGATCTTCCACGAGGTCCTGCCAAGTAATAATGTAAGGGAGTTGATCAGGATGTCCCTTCTTGGGCTGAGAGACGATATCCCTCACCCGGTGGATGGTGGGGAGGTCGAAGGTCCCCCCCGGCAGCCACCCGACACTAAAAGTCGGCCACCCCCTAGAACAAAAAGTTTGCCACCGGCCCTTCTGGACCTCTACACTGAGGTTGCTAGCTCTTCCCTTAACCTCTTTGAAATGATCAACCATAATGCTTAAAGGAGTGGTTTGAGTCTGTCCCATGATGTCTGTCAAGAGAGTCCACAAAAACAGAAAAACACAGACACAGACAAACAAAGGGCCCTTGAGACAAGCTTTCCAACGCGAGTCCGTTGGAACAAAACTGACAAAACCGAAAGTGCGGACGACGGCCTCACACTGATCGGTGGGAGCGACCCACCTCGTCCCAGAAGTTCGAGGGGAATACACATCCCTCGTGAGGGGAATACGCGTCCCTCATGAAGGAGGATCGGGATGTCTCCGGATTCCTCCTGCCTGTGGTCCTCCAGTGCGTCCACCTAGACCGCTTTGGGCACTTCCAGAGAACCAGAAATGAGCTCACACAAAAGAGACAAGGAACAGACAGACACCTACCGTGGCCAGTCAGACTCTCCGGATCGGGGGTCCCTTGAGGGTCTTGGGGATCCTGGACGAGCCCCCAAATGTTATGCCCAGATTTCGTGATCTCCAAAGACCACCAGGGAGCCAAGTCTGATGCAAAAGCAAAGAGCCTTTATTCGAGCTAGCTCGAGCTCCCTGTCCACCACACTCACCGACACAGCGGCAGGAGGCAGAGAGAAATCCCCAGGCCCCAAACATGCTGATTTATAGGGGGCCTGGGAGAGGTAGGAGGGGTGAGGTAGTGTGGCCTCCGCTGATTGGTCGAGGTCAGGTTGCACATGGGGGCAGGGAGCGGCTTACTTTCCTCTTGCATTTCTTTTTTTTTTTTTAATCTTTATTCAGATTATTACAATTGTTTCTCCTTTTTCCCCCCATAGCTCCCCTCCACCCAGTTCCCACCCCACCTTCTGCCCTTACCTCCCCCACACTGTCCTCATCCATAGGTGTATGATTTTTGTCCAGTCTCTTCATGAACCCCCCATACCCCTTTCCCCCTGAGAATTATCAGTCCACTCCCTTTCTATGCCCCTGATTCTATTATATTCACCAGATTATTCTGTTCCTCAGGTTTTTAATTCACTTGATTTTTAGGTTCACTTGTTGATAGATATGTATTTGTTGTTCATAATTTTTCTCTTTACTTTTTTCTTCTTCCTCTTCTTTAAGAATACCTTTCAGCATTTCATATAATACTGGTTTGGTGGTGATGAACTCCTTTAGCTTTTCTTATCTGTGAAGCTCTTTATCTGCCCTTCAATTCTGAATGATGGCTTTGCTGGGTAGAGTAATCTTGGTTGTAGGTTCTTGCTATTCATCACATTGAAAATTTCTTGCCACTCCCGTCTGGCCTGCATAGTTTCTGTTGAGAAATCAGCTGACAGTCGTATGGGTGCTCCCTTGTAGGTAACTAACTGTTTTTCTCTTGCTGCTTTTAATATTCTCTGTTTGTCTTTTGCTCTTGGCATTTTAATTATGATGTGTCTTGGTGTGGTCCTCTTTGGATTCCTTTTGTTTGGGGTTCTGTGTGCTTCCTGGACTTGTAAGTCTATTTCTTTCACCAGGTGGGGGAAGTTTTCGGTCATTATTTCTTCAAATAGGTTTTCAGTATCTTTCTCTCTTCTTCTGGCACCCCCATAATTCTGATGTTGGTACGCTTAAAGTTGTCCCAGAGTCTTCTTACACTATCTTCAACTTTTTGGATTTTTTTTTTTTTTTGCTTTTTGCTTTTTTGGTTGAGTGTTTTTTGCTTCTTTGTATTTCAATTCTTTGACTTGATTCTTGTGTTCCTCTAGTCTGTTGTTGGGTCTCTGTATAATATTTCTTATTTCAGTCAGTGTATGTTTAATTTCTAGTTGGTCCTTTTTCATATCTTCGAGGGTCTCGTTATATTTATTGGCCTTTTCTAGGATATTCTTGAAAAGCCTTATAACCGTGGTTTTGAATTCTATATCCAGTCGTTTGTTTTCCTCCATTTCTTTCATTTGTGATCTGTTTCTTTGACGCCGCATTTTCACTGCTTCCCTGAGTTGGTAGGGTAAATTTTTGTGCTAGGTTTCCTATATGGCCCAGTGGGTCGGCCTCCCCAGTTAACCTGAGGTGGGCACTCTTGGTGCACCCCTTTGTGGACTGTGTGTACAGCCTTGTTGTAGTTAAGTCTTGATTGTTGTTGGTATCACTGGGAGGAATTGACCTCCAGGCCAGTTGGCTGTAAGGATCAGCTGCATCTATGCTGGGAGAAGTTCAGTGCTGGAGACAGCCTTATAGGATTAGACTTGCCAAATTGCAATAGCCTCTGTGCTTGGCTTGGATGGGGTGGAGTCTCAGGGCGGAGCAGACAGTCTTGGCTTCCAGTCAGCCTTGCCCTTGCGCGCACGTGCAGACCTCTGCCTTCCCCGGCTCCCGAGTCTCCGCCCGAGAGTCCAGACTCCCCCCACAAGAGCGTGGGTCCCCAGGGGCTCGCCTGGAACTGAGGTCCAGTGCAGTCAGAACTGGGGCTCAGTGCGGTCAGGAGCCTCCGACTCCCTTCCACTAGGGAAAGCCTATGGCAACCTCCGCAGCCTTTGTGCGCACTGGCATGCCGCGCCTTCAGACTTCTGCCTTCCCGGCTCCCGAGTCTCCGCCCGAGAGTCCAGACTCCCCCCGTAAGAACATGGGTCCCCAGGGGCTCGCCCGGAACTGGGGTTCAGTGCAGTCAGAACTGGGGTTCAGTGCGGTCGGGGGCTTCCTTCCCCCTTCCGCCAGAGAAAGTCAGCCAGGCTCTCAGCTGCCCTTCCTCTCCGCGCACAAAGACCCTTTGCTGTACCTCCAATTCTCTGTGAGCTTTTGTCTTTCCTTCTAGTTGTAGAATTTTCACTCAGCCAGCTTTCCTGTGGTTCTGGATGGTGTCCGTTCTGTCTTTTAGTTGTAGTTTTGAAATTGTTGTGCAAGGCAGCAGTTTAGGTGTTTACCTATGCCGCCATCTTGGTTTCTTCTCCTCTTGCATTTCTATTGGCTAATTCAAAAGTGGGGGTTGGGCTCTCGGAGAGGTTCTAGGGCGGGAACCTGACTCCACGAGGTGGAGGACATGGAACAAAGGGAACATGGAGTCGGTCTCTCCCCGCCCTTTCAATGGATCACCTGGAGAATCATTTCTTAGTTTTCTGATTTGGTGTAAGTCAGCCTCTGGATTAGCCAGAGCTATGGAAGGCTCTCTTGTTGGTCTGCAGCCCTCCTATCCCCAAGAGAATGCTTTTTTGCTGTGAATTGTGCTTTGACGTAGTACCAGGGGTGCCAGTGTCTAATGAATGAAATGGGATATTTGGTGACTGGAAATGAAATTTGATAATCTTAAGACTAGAAAGGACGATTTTTTCCTAATTAGTGGAAGAGTTGAGGGGGGTGCCAGGAGACTTCCTCACTTGCCCTCACAGCATATCATATCGTGGGTGCCCATTTTGTGGTCAGATAAAGCCAGCCCTAACCGCAGCCATAGCAGGTGTGGGTCACAGAGACAGAAAGCATTTCCTGTCGGCCTTGTAGACTTGTCAGGTGCCCTCACCTCCTTTTTTGACCCTTTCTAGAGGATTCCTACAGCCTTGTGATCCTGATTTGAACAGTGAATTTCGGCCAAAGAACAAGATTAAACCCAATTTTTGGCTTTGAACTTTGTGGAACATGAATGTATGTTCCAGTGAGTTGTGCTGTAGCATGAACGGATTTTCCCTAGAAGTAATGTTGTAAATTAGATTAGACCCAGTCTAGCTCACTAGAGTTTATTTAATCTAGCATCTGTCTGAACCTTAATATTCCATTAGTAATATCCCATAGAAAACGCAGCTCTCATTTATCTTTCATCAGGTTTCTCCTGGGGATGATCTTTGGTCATTTTTTTCCTGTTTGTCTGCTATGGCAAGAGAGGATGCAATAGCCAGAAGTACCCAAGAGTCTTGGGCAGATGGGCAGTGATGGTGGTCTGGGTTCTTTGGTGGCTCTGTGCGGTTCTTTACTTGGCAGAAAAATATCTAATGTCATCTAGCACCATCTTTGATGATGGAAAGGAAAAGGAACTTGTGCATACCTCAGATACAAAGGAGGACAGTGTAGAATTGTCCAAGTGTGGAAATGTATAGAAACAGTGGTAGCATGAGACTAATGGATTGAAAATCTAGGTTACTAATGGGCCCTCGCTGGTTTGGCTCAGTGGATAGAGCATCGGCTATGGACTGAAGGATCCCAGGTTCGATTCCGGCCAAGGGCACATGCCTGGGTTGCGGGCTCCATCCCCAGTAGGGGGCCTACAGGAAGCAGCTGATCAGTGATTCTCTCTCATCATTGATATTTCTATCTCTCTCTCCCTTTCCCTTCCTCTCTGAAATCAATAAAGAAATATATATTTTTTAAAAAAAGGTTACTAATGGTACATAGTCTGGTGTACAAATGAGCAATGTCATTTTAGTCACTTTAGTTTTTTTCTTTGTCACTGTCATTAAATCCACAAATTTAGTGTTAACATTGCATCTAATTTTTTTTTTTTCTTGTCTTTTGTAGTCTCAAACCATGAATTATGTGGGACAGCTGGCCGGGCAGGTGATTGTCACTGTGAAGGAGCTCTACAAGGGTATTAACCAAGCCACCTTGTCTGGGTGCATCGATGTCATTGTGGTGCGGCAGCAGGATGGCACCTATCAGTGTTCACCTTTTCATGTTCGGTTTGGGAAGCTGGGAGTCCTGAGGTCCAAAGAGAAAGTGGTGAGTGCAGGGCACAGTCTGTTCTCCAGGAGGGTGAAAAGTTAGGTGACAGCAATGAGTAAATCATTACTATGAGCTCTCTGGGTCTTTTGTTTTAAATTTGTATGATGTTAAAGGCAGTGGTATGAGAAGTCAACCTTAATTGCATTTTGAAGTTGCTTCTAAATTCAAAAAGCCCTACTGTAGGAAGTCTCTCCAAAGGAAATCTCCCTGTATTATTTAGACAAAATTATTTTGATAATCCTATGTGCTGCAGCTCAGAAGAGCAAAACAGAAACTGGAGTTATAACTGGGGGTGTTGGGTGTATTTAGAAGAAGTTCCATTACCTTAGTAATGCCTTCATAACAATTCTGAGTGGAATAGACTGACATAATCTTATATGTTACATTTTCTTATATGTTACATTTGTTTAAATAGTTAATGCTAAATTTTTTTGTTTGTTTTGACAAAGCTGTAAAATCTTATTTGTCATCTAAATTTTGTTGATAATCAGGACTTGTCTCCAAATCCAACTGAAATGCAAACACACAGGCCATAGGCTGGTTAACTTCTATTTATTTTAGGGAAGATTCATTTAAAAAGACATTTGTGTTGGCTTTTCTTTCTCTTACATTCTCTTGCCTTCAGGTAATGGAGCAACTGGAAGGTAAGGTTTATTAATACATCTGATGTCAATCTAGTCAGAAAATTGAGCTAATAATAAAACTTTGCAGGTACATACTACTCTTGGCCCACAATATCTACCTAAACAGTGTGGGGAGATTTTGTCAAGATTTTAAAGCACAATAAAAGATCCACACCATTTTCTGAAATAGAACTATAGTGTATGTATTAGAGGACCACTGGCATAAGTTGAAAACATCTATTTTCAGATTTGGACTATTTCACATAGCAGATCTTACTCTTTAAAATAGAAATTTCCCTTTATGTTAATTAAATTTAGATTATTTTGAAAGTGAAAGATAAGGTTTATTGATTTCACAAAGTAGATTGAAAAAAAAAATCTCATTTTTCTAGGTATTAACAAAATCAGTATTCCACTAGAGAGCCGCATTTCAGGAGTCAGGGTTTGTATGGTCTGGCCTCTGTTTAAAATCACCCTTTGGAAACCAAAAGTAGTTGCAACTTGCTTAGTGACATTGAAACTTTCCATTGCAAAACTGTTTAGCCACAATTAACCTCTCTGGAATTTTTCTTTCTTTCTGGTACCACTAAGCTGCAGTACTTTCCCATTGCATCTGCTTTGGTAGAATCAGTAGTAAGCTGTTTATGCACTGAAACTTGCCATTAGTTGCTCAAGGATCTATTTGTAAAACGGCTTCAAAGGCATTGTTTATTTTTGCTGTGGTTTGGTTTTTGTTTTATCAGATTGAATAAGTCTCTGGTCTTTCAAAATGGAACTTATGTATATATAAGCATTTGTGCATCTCAAATGATACTTTTTTCTGCATGCTGTATGCCTCTAAGAAAGTAATACAGTTTTTGTACAAGGTTACACAAATCATTGTGTTCAATATGTTAATTTCTTCTTTTCCACTCCTGGCTTGATATCCCAGAAACTCAAAAGATATTTGGGGAGGAAATTTGGCTATTTGACCAAAACACAGCTTTCCTGTAACAATAAAACCATGTCCGCCTTGCAATTACCTGGCAATTTAGATTAACTATTAGTCTTATTTTAAGTTAGTTTGGATTAGGGAAAGCAATTTATTGATTTTAAACTAAGACTCAATTTTCAAATATGGTACCACCTATGAACTGAACTTTAGAAAAAAATATATATATTATTGATTTCAGAGAGAGGAAGGGAGAGGGAGAAAGATTGAAACATTAAAGATGAGAGAGAATCATTGATCGGCTGCCTCCTGCACACCTCCTACTGGGGATCCAGCCACAACCCCAGCATGTGTCCATGGCTGGAATCGAACCTGGGACCCCTTCAGTCCTTAGGCTGATGTTCTATCCACTGAGCCAAACTGTCTAGGGTTATGAACTGAACTTTAAGGTGAAATCATAATCACCTTAAAAACCTCTGGTTAGAGAAAATAATAATTTTCCCACTGCCATTGGTATGTTCTTGTTCGATAGAATACCAATACTCCCAGTATTTTTCATAACTCAGGAGTTTAATTTCAGAAGGTAAAACTGCACTTGATATTTTAAAATGTATTTTTGTTGATGTAACACGAAACATTATTTGATTACTTATCAAAGTTAAATAACCCAGTGTATTAGAAAAGACAGTTTTCATTGTGGATGACAAAAATCCACCTCACACTAGCTTAAGCAAAGGGAGAATTTACTGGTTTGCGTGACTAAAGTCCAGGGGCATTTGAATTAATCAGGCTTTATTTAGAGTCTCTGAAGGTATTACCAGAACTCTCTTTCCCTCCACCTTTCAGCTATACTTGCCTTTGCGTGTATTCTAATACAAGATGGCCACCAGTACCTCTAGGCTTACTTCCCATTAACTCAGCAACCCCAGTGGAAAGAGAGGTTTCCCTTCCTATACTTGAAAGTGCTCAGATGTTTATTGACGATGATTTTTCCCAGTGAGGACCATGCAGAGTTAAGTACACTTAGATTAAGGACTATTCTATTTATATTTATACTAGAGGCCAGGTGCACGAAATTTGTGCACTGGGGAGGGTGTCCCTCAGCCCAGCCTGCACCCTCTCCAATCTGGGACCCTGTGGGATAAGGGCCTAAACCTGCAGTCGGACATCCTTCTCACAATCTGGGACCGCTGGCTCCTAACCGCTTGTCTGCCTGCCTGATTGCCCCCTAACTGCTCCCTTGCCAGCTTGATTGACACCTAACTGCTCCTCTGCCGGCCTGATTGCCTCCAACTACCCTCCCCTAATGGCCTGATCACCCCCAAGGCTTTTATTAGTATAGATATGACCCTTCACAGAAAATTTTACTAACCCTGCTTTACAATAAGGGCTTGATGATTGAATCATTGGGATCAGACACCAAGATTTCCTTTCTTTGAATAGTGGAGGGAATAATTATCTTGTCTTTAAGTTGCCCTGAAATTAAAATGAGATAATGACAAGACAACTGTTTTTTTTCATGTACTGAAAAGACAATAAAGTGGTAAAATGAAAAACACTATTTTTATTCTCCCCCTTCCTTCCTTTACAGCCTTTATTTAAACTTTGAAATTTATAAAAATTTCACTCCAATTTTCACTTCTTTACATTCAATATTCTTTTGTATTGGTTTCAGGTTTTATACTAGTTACAGAATAGTGGTTAGACAATCATATACTTTACAAAGTGTTCCCCGATATTTTCAGTACCCCCTGTCATCATACCATCATTACAACACTATTGACTATATTCCCTATTTAAGTGACAAGGGTTTAAAAGGTTCCTTCCAGTCTTTCTTTTGTGTTGTTCTCCTTTCCTTTTCTTTCTCACTTCTTCCCTCATTTTCCTTATATAGTATCTCAATTGGCCATCGAAGCTCAGTGAAGGCACTGGGACACGCCAGTTTGCACTGGGAGCTTCTCTGAATCACGTCAGTCATTCGGGTACCCTGCAGTGCGGCACCCCTCCACTGAGGTGGCACCGCCCCTCAACCCCTGCCTCAGGGCTGTGGGTCCTTGCCCCTCTGCCCCCGGTGTCCTTCCATGCCCCTTGATCCCTGACCGGGCCCACCCGCATTTTGGGGCCACTGCAGAACATCTCTCTCGGCAGGCGAGGCAGATCTCTGCCCGCCGGTCCCCTGCCCCAGACCCCTCTGGTGCACCCTGCCTCGCCAGGTTTTTGCCTTTGATCTATGGCATTGGTGACAGCACACTCCTAGCAAGCCTGGTACCCGAGGGTCACAGGGTCAGTTCTTTGCCCAGAATGTTAGAGGTTGCAGTAGCATTTGCAGATGTCGCCCAGAGCCTGCTGGCGAAGGCAGTGCCTGTGTGGGGTGTCCTCATAGAGGGATGGTGAGGCGCTGCTCGGCGCCCCTTGGAACACCCGCCTCCTGGCCAGCCGCTTTGCCAAAGCTGTGGCACTCACCCTGGAGCCGCCCCTCAGGCAGCCCCGCAGTCGGGCCTCGTGCCTCTTCTTCCACATTCGGCCTTCATCCACCCCTCTCTCCTGCAGTGCTTGGGCTCCAGGCCCAAAAAAAGAACCAAGACCAAGAAGGACAAAGCCCAAAGGAAGTGAGTCTTGAACCCCCACATCCCATACTCTGGATTTCCTCCCGTACCTCCTCTCTGTGTCACATCTTGAATGGGCACCCTGTGGCCCAGCCACATGGCCACCGGGCAGCCTGTTAAGAGTCGGTCTCTGCAAAGCTATGAATCTGTGGCCAGAGGCCCTGTCTGGGTCTCAGCAACCCCATGCCTGCAATGTTTCCAGGGCCCCACGGGAGTGGCTAAGCAGGCACAGCCGCATCTCCCCTGGGCTGCAATGTTCCCGGGGCCCCACGTGAGTGGCTAAGCAGGCCCAGCCGCTCCTCCCCAGGCAGCGATGTTCCCAGGACCCCGCAGGCGTGGCTAGGCAGGCCGCTGCCCCTCCTGGGGCCTGCGATGGACCCGGACGCCATGGGTGGTGTCTGGCACTGCCCACCCGGCCTCCCAGGGCCCTGATGGACTGGTACCTTGCCAGCGGTGTCTGGGGCTGCCCTCCAGGCCTCCCCTGGCCCCGATGGACCTGGACCCCCAGGGGCGGGCCATGGCAATGCCCACTTCGCCTGCATATGCAAATTTATTCGCCATCTTTGATGGGTTAATTTGCATGCTCTGATTGGCTGGTGGGCGTGGCTTGACGTAGCGGAGTGATGGTTAATTTGCATGTTTCTCGTTTATTAGTGTAGATCATGTCTTTATCTACAGAGTCGGGCAAAAGTAGGTTTGCAGTTATGAGTAGGAGAAAACAGTTTATTCGTGTATTATTATTTATTAGTTACTAGAGGCCTGGTGCACGAAATTCGTGCATGGGGGCGGGGGTTCCCTCAGCCCAGCTTGCACCCTCTCCAATCTGGGACCTTTTGGGGGATGTCCGACTGCCGGTTTAGGCCCGATCCGGGCCTAAACCGGCAGTTGGACATCCCTCTCACAATCCTGGACCTCTGGCTCCTAATCACTCATCTGCCTGCCTGCCTGGTTGCCCCTAACTGTCCCCTCTCCCCCACCAGCCTGATTGCCCCTTACTGCCTCTGTGTGCTGGCCTGATCATCCCTAACTACCCCCCCCCCCCCTCCGCCGCCGGCCTGGTTGCCTCTTACTGCCTCCCCTGCCAGCCTGGTCGCCCCCAACTGCCCCCCTGCCAGCCTGGTTGCCCCCAACTGCCCCCCCTGCTGGCCTGATCGCCCCCAACTGCCCCCCCCCTTTCTGCCGGCCTGGTCACCCTACACAGCCTGCTGTTTAGTCATTTGGTCATCCCTCACTAACCCCCCTGCCGGCCTGGTTGCCCCATGCAGCCTACTGTGCAGTCATTTGGTTGTCCCTCACTAAACTCCTCTGCCAGCCTGGTCGCCCCACGCAGCCTGCTTGTTCAGTCGTTTGGTTGTCCCTCACTAACCCCCCTGCCGGCCTAGTTGCTCCACACAGCCTGCTTGTTCAGTCATTTGGTTGTCCCTCACTAACCCCCCTGCCGGCCTGGTTATAGGCAGCCATCTTGTGAGGGTCAATTTGCATATTACCTCTTTATTATATAGGATTGTGTTATTTTTCATATGAACAACTGTAAATATACTTTTGTCCCAGCCTATATGTTTGCCTTTATATCCCTTTAACAGTCTAAAACTAGAGTTTACATGGTTATTCATAAAAGTTTTAAAAGTTGGTATTCATTTATTATTGTACAGTTATCAGATTAAAAGAATTGATTCACAGCCTAGAGATACACAACTACATTACTTTTAAGTGATATAATAGTAGTTGATATTATTTATAAACACTCCTCACTTTGCATGGTTGTACAGGCCCATAAAAATGACTGGACAAGCTGAAACTGTGCAAAGAAATTTTTTATAATCAATGAGAAAAATTAGGATTCTTCCATAACCTTTATAAATATTTGTCATAACTTTAAAAATTCTTTTTTAAAATTTTTATCTTCTAAAAATCTTTATTGCTGAAAGTATTACATGATCTCTCCCAGCCCGCCCCTGCCCCCCACTCCAGGCCTTTACCACCCTATTGTCTGTGTCCATGGGTTATGCATATATGCATACAAATTCTTTGATTGATCTCTTCCTACACATCCACCCCTGACTTCGCTCTGAGATTCGACAGTCTGTTTCCATGCTTTGGTCTCTGGATCTATTTTGTTCAACAGTTGTATTTTGTTCATTAGATTCCACATATGAGTGAGATCATGTGGTATTTGTCTTTCTCTGACTGGCTTATTTAGCATAGCATAATACTCTCCAGATCCCTTCATGCTGTCTCAAAGGGTAAGAGATCCTTCTTTTTTTTAAAATGTATTTTATTGATTTTTTACAGAGAGGAAGGGAGAGGGAAAGAGTTAGAAACATCGATGAGAGAGAAACATCGATCAGCTGCCTCTTGCACACCTCCTACTGGGGATGTGCCCGCAACCAAGGTACATGCCCTTGGCCGGAATCAAACCTGGGACCTTTCAGTCTGCAGGCCGATGCTCTATCCACTGAGCCAAACCAGTTAGGGCAGAGATCCTTCTTTTTAACTGCTGCATAGTATTCCATTGTGTACATGTACCACAGTTTTTTTATCCATTCATCTACTGATGGGCACTTGAGCTATTTCCAGATCTTAGCTATTGTAAATTGGGCTGCTATGAACATAGAGGTGCATACATTCTGTCTGATTGGTATTTCTTAGGATATATTCTTAGAAGTGGGATCACTAGGTTAAATGGCAGTTCCATGTTTAAATTTTTTGAGGAAACTCCATACTGTTTTCCATAATGGCTACACCAGTCTGCATTCCCACCAGCAGTGTACTAGGGTTCCCTTTTCTCCACATCTTCACCAACACTTGTCATATGTTGATTTGTTGATGGTAGCCATTCTGACAGGTGTGAGGCGATACCTCATTGTCCTTTTAATTTGCATCTCTCTGATGATCAGTGACTTTGAGCATTTTTTCATATGTCTCTTGGCCTTCTGTATGTCCACTTTGGAGAAGTGTCTATATAGGTCCTTTGCCCATTTTTTAATTGGATTGTTTGTCTTTTATTAAGTTGTATGTGTTCCTTATATATTTTGGATATTAACCCTTTATCAGATGTATCATTGCCAAATGTTTTCTCATACAGTGGGTTCCCTTTTCATTTTGTTGATAGTGTCTTTTACTGTGCAGAAGATTTTTATTTTGATGTAGTCCCATTTGTTTATTTTCTCCTAGAACAGTGGTCGGCAAACTCATTAGTCAACAGAGCGGCAATCTCGCGAGCCGCAGTTTGCCGACCACTGCCCTAGAAGATGTAGCCACAAACATTGCTATGAGAGACGTCTGAGATTTTGCTGCCCATGGTTTCTTCTAGGATTTTTATGGTTGCACGACTTACATTTGTCTTTTATCCATTTTGAGTTTATTTTTGTGTATGGTGTAACTTGGTGGTCTAGTTTCCTTTTTTGCATTTATCTGTCCAATTTTCCCAACACCATTTATTCAAGAGACTGTCTTGACTCCTTGTATGCTCTTGCCTCCTTTGTCAAATATTAATTGAGCATAATGGTTTGGGTTGATTTTTGGGTTCTCTCATCTGTTCCATTGATCTATATACCTGTTCTTGTGCCAGTACCAGGCTGTTTCGATTACAGTGGCTTCATAGTATAAATTGATAATCTAGTATTGTGATCCCTCTAACTTTGTTGTTCTTTCTCAAGATTGCTGCGGCTATTCAAGGTCTTTTTGGTTCCATATAAATTTTTGGAGTATTTGTTCTTTATCTTTGAAATGGGCCATTGGTATTTTAATAGGGATTGCATTGAATCTATAACTTGCTTTGGGCAGTATGGACATTTTAATAATGTTTGTTCTACCAATCCGTGAATACCATATATTCTTCCACTTGTTTATATCCTCATCTATCTCTTTTTTTTTTTTTAACATCCTGTAGTTTTCTGAGTACAAATCTTTTTTTTTTTTATATATTTTATTGATTTTTTTTACAGAGAGGAAGGAAGAGGGATAGAGAGTTAGAAACATCGATGAGAGAGAAACATCGATCAGCTGCCTCTTGCATACCCCCTACCGGGGATGTGCCCGCAACCAAGTTACATGCCCTTGACCGGAATCGAACCTGGGACCTTAAGTCCACAGGCTGACGCTCTATCCACTGAGCCAAACCGGTTTTGGCTGAGTACAAATCTTTAATCTCCTTGGTTAAGTTCATTCCTAATTAATACTTTGTAAGTTTAAATCAGTTTCTAACTTTTCAGCCTCTGAACTTTCAATGTCATGAAGTATCTTTGCGAGTTCCTTTAACCTGAAATTTTTTTGCCTGTGTCACTTTCCTTAGGACCATCTTCATCACAACCACTTTCCTTCTTTGTGTGGATAAGCTCACCTTCACCAAGTTCCTTGGGCTGCACATCTTGAGTCTCTTGAATGGCAGCAGGGTCACTGTTCTCACCATCAGCTATTTTCTTCTTCTTCATTTTTAAAAAAATATTCACCCAAGGACATATTTAGAAAGAGGAAGGTAAGGGTGGGGATACAGTGGGGAGAGAGAGAAAGAAGCATCGATGTGAGAGAGAAACAGCGATAGGTTGCCTTCCATATGCTCTCCGACTGGGGATCAAACCTGCAACACTGGTATGTGCCCTGATCAAGAATAGAACTGGCAGTCTTTTGGTGTACGGGGCAGCGCTCAGCCACCTGAGCCACTCTATAACTATTTACATTCCATTTGAATTCTACTTCTAATACTATTACTCTTTTTTTCTGTACTCCACTTTGATCTTGGCCAGTTTCCTTTTGCAGTTATCCGTTTTTATAAAATGTTACATGAGTTTATCACCGGAGACAAGGAGGCAACAGAACTCTGCTTTATTGTCTGAACCAAGTAACAGTGCTAGGACCAGTCACCAACAGACTTTGAAAAAGTGACAAGATAGGTTATTGATCATGATGGGCATCTATTTTTATATAGTGATTTGTGGACAAAAGAGCTGACAGTGAAATTTGTACTTTCTGCAGTTACTCACAGTTAACATACATTGGTAACTGAAATTTGTGTTTATCTGAACTGTGCAAGGGGAGTCCTACCTGTGCTATAACTCTGAAAGTGCTCAGATGTTTATTGACGATGATGTTCCCCCTATTCTATGATATTTGGGAATTAAATAATTTAAAATGTTTATATGTTATAAAAATAGATGATAAAACATTTTCTTGCAATCCCTGATTACCATCCCCTCCCAAACTATCCCCCAAGGTTTGTTTGGGTTTTTTTAGGGGTGGGATATGGGGCAGGTAGCATTGTTTCTCTGGGGCTGTCACTCTAGGAACTTCATTACTAAGTTTGACTTGAGAACCCAGAATTTAGCCTTAGCTTAACCTAAATGAAAGACTTTTAATGCTAAATCGCACTTTGTTTCTCCTTTTAGATTGATATAGAAATCAATGGTGATGCAGTGGATCTTCATATGAAATTGGGTGACAATGGAGAAGCTTTCTTTGTGGAGGAGACTGAAGAGGAATATGTGAGTTCTAATGGGTCATATCCACTTTATTCATTGTATTCAGGCCTCTGGTGCATATCCCAAAACAGAAATATTCAGTTTTCATGGTTAGTTGAACGTCAGAAAGGAGCTAGAGGAGTGGAGAAGGATCTTTTTTCCATGCCAGATTTCAGGGTTCAGAGAGAATGAAGGCCTTCATACTTACTTTGTTTTAATAAGGAAAGGTACATCTTTTTTTTTCTAACATTAATGAGCTTTCTTATCTAGTGTCTGTTACAGTTTTATACCTTGACTTGAATACATTTGAGTTCTGCCTAAGTAATCAAGGTGTATCTCTTCAGATTATGTGTGTGTTGGTACACATGTGACCTTTAAACTTGGAAAGCAAGTTTACCATTTTGATTTGGGACATTATATCTCAAACTTTGAATAGTCACAGTGAAGTTCATTATGGTCTCAAGGGATTTAAATCAGCCTATACCCTTTATAAGTAATTACTGCATGCTTGGCTTCTTTAAGCAAGAGAGCACAACTTGTCCTTACCAACACACATTCCCTCCCCCTCCCACCCCATCCTCTTCCCCATCCCTCTTCTCCATCTTTCTCCTTCTCCCTCCCCTTCTCTCCCTGCCTCTCTTTCTTCCTCCCCTTCTCCCTCCCTACCTCCCCCTCTCCCCCACTTTCCTTCCTTTCCCTCTTTCCCCCTCTCTTTCTCTACCCCTCTTCTCCTCTCTCCCTCTCCTCCTTTCCTTTGTATTCATTAATTTGAATTGGTGGTAAACTATCCTTAATAGATTTAATGAGGATCTTTTTAAAAAATCTTAGAACACATTGTTAAATCTTTCATCATCTATATATCCTATATAATAAAAATGTAATATGCAAATTGACCCTCACACCCTCACAAGATGGCTGCCTACGACCAGGCCGGCAGGGGCGTTAGTGAGGGACGACCAAATGACTGAACAAGTAGGCTGCATGGGGTGACCAGGCCGGCAGGGGGTTTAGTGAGGGACAACCAAATGACTGAACAAGCAGGCTGCGTGGGGCGACCAGGCCGGCGGGGGGGGGGGGGGGGGCAGTTAGGGGCAACCAGGCCGCAGAGGGGGACAGTGGGGGCAATCAGGCAGGCAGGGGAGAGCAGTTAGGGGTGACCAGGCCAGCAGGGGAAGGCAGTTGGGGGTGACCAGGCCTGCAGGGGAGGGCAGTTAGGGGCGACCAGGCCTGAAAGGGGAGGGCAGTTAGGGGCGACTGGGCCAGCAGGGGAGGGCAGTTAGGGGTGACCGGGCCAGCAGGGGAGGGCAGTTGGGGCAGCTGGGCAGGCAGGGGAGGGCAGTTGAGGGCAACCGGGCCGGCAGGAGAAGGCAGTTGGGGGCTATTGGGACGGCAAGGGAGCAGTTAGGCATCGATCAGGCTATCAGGGGAGTGGTTAGGGGGTGATCAGGCTGGCAGGCAGAAGCAGTTAGGGGCCATCAGGCAGGCAGGCGAGTGGTTGGGAGCCAGCAGTCCTGGATTGTGAGAGGGATGTCTGACTGCCAGTTTAGGCCCGATTCCTGTGGGGTCCCAGATTGGAGAGGGTGCAGGCTGGGCTGAGGGACACCCCCCCACCCCAGTGCACGAATTTCGTGCATCAGGCTTCTAGTCCTATATGATAAAAGGCTAATAGACAAATTGTCCCCTCAACCAGGAGTTAGACCAGGGGTTGGGGCCGGCCGGCCAACTGCCCATGGCCCCTCCCCCTGGCTGGCCTGGCCTGATCAACCCCGATCAGGGTGGGCCGGCTGGACCCTGCCCATGCATAAATTCATGCACCGGGCCTCTAGTATACGTATAAAAAGATTATCATGTAAAAAAAAAAAAAGTACAAGTAAACTTTGTAAAAAAGACCATTAAATTAAAAGACCTCTGGATGTCAGAGACCACAGCCTGTCACTTCGATAATATCCTATCATTGCAGTTTCTCTCTAAGTATGTGTTGTTGGTGAACACAAATTTTGCTTGGGTAAACAAAACTTTGGCCTTGGGGTAATATATTTACCAAACCCAAATTCAAAAGCTTAATTTAAAACAATTATGGAAACCCACTTATTTTCAATATATTACATAAAAACTTGAGTGTTCTGAATTATATGAGACTAGTTTGGATCTCTGTTACCTACCTTCCATTTCCCCCATGATATGAAAGAATGAAGCAAAATGACTAAGAAGTTAATTTCCTGAACACCAGATTTGATCATTTATTTAATAATAAAATAAGAGTTTAACCCTGACCAGTTTGGCTCAGTGGATAGAGCGTCGGCCTCCGGACTCAAGGGTCCCAGGTTTGATTCTGATCAAGGGCATGTACCTTGGTTGCGGGCACATCCTCAGTAGAGGGTGTGCAGGAGGCAGCTGATTGATGTTTCTCTCTCATCGATGTTTCTAACTATTCCTCTCCCTTCCTCTCTGTAAAAAATCAATAAAATATATATATTTTTAAAAGTTTAATTATTTCTAATTGTTGGGATTTATTTTCTTCTTTTGACTTCCAAAAAGGGTATCTTAAATATTTTATGATTTAAAAATCTACTAATTTTATTTTTTACAGAGTATTGTTTCTGTTACAGTCATCTTCCTCATCCTCAATTAAGTTGGCAAACACAAGCATTAACTATAAATTTTACCATAGTTTCTCACTTCACTTAACCCAGTGGTTCCCAACGTTGGGCACATGCCCCACAGGGAGGCAATTTGATTTTTAAGGAGGGCAATTTGAGAATGAGTTATTAACAGTGAATTTTTTGCATTTCTTATGGTTCTAGGGGCCTCATATACAATATATAAATGTTTATTGTGACATTTATACATGTCAGTTCTCTTATGTTTTGAAACTTTGCTATTTTTTCATATCACTTCATGTTACTATTTTTTAAAAACAATTTCTTAGTGATTTCTTCCTCCATACTTCAGCTGTCCTTTCCTTCTTTTATTTTTCTCTTTCATATGCCATATTCTTTGGAAGTTTGTTTAGACCAAGTTAATGGCCTTTTAGGCTTCCTACACATGAATAGGAGTTCACTTTTTGAATAATAAGAATTATATGTTATAGTTCTTAACATATAATTCTTACTATTCCAAAAGTGAATGGGGAGGGGGGGTCATGAGGAATTTAGAGATGCTGCTTAGGTGGGGCATGGCCAAAAAAGGTTGGGAACCACTGTCCTATTGTCCATTGTCTGATGGGGTATTTCTGTCCTTGTCTTCTGCTTTGTCCGTTCTTACTGTTCTTTGTAAGTTCTTTATAGAATGCTTTGTAACACCTCCTTGGAATTCATCTGCTGCTGCTTTGAACTTCTTTTTACAGATAATTTAATTGGCTTGGCTTTAATTATAGCTTCGATGTTCTATGCTGTCTTGGCATAATGGTTCCTCCAAACATACTGAGTTATGTGGACTAAAGTGAGCTAACACTTAGCTGTGTGCAATAAAGTAAGGACCTATTTAGAGTAGAGTGGGCAGTGCCCCAGTTCAGTGTGACTTTCTTACCTTCAGGGACTATTTTTTCTGCCACTATGAAAATTTAGATACGCAAAGAATTTACTATTATTTTGGTTGTCCAGTTTGTCATGGACAATTTTTCTTTCTTTATGTTCTCTTTAAGGAAAAACTTCCTGCTTACCTTGCCACTTCACCAATTCCTACTGAAGATCAGTTCTTTAAAGATATTGACTCCCTTTTGGTAAAATCGGGTGGAAATGAAAGACCATCTCAGAGTTCCAACATCTCACACATCTTGGAAACAGAGACGGTTTTTACTCCAAGTTCTGTGAAAAAGAAAAAAAGAAGGAGGAAGAAATGCAAACAGGAGAGTAAAAAGGAAGACCAGGCAGCTTCCCCTGCTGCAGAAGACACTATGGATATGGATCTGAGCTCTGATGATGACAAGGGGGCCCAGTCAGCAAGGTAGGGCTCTCAGTCTGGGAGGCCTCTTTGTGCAGGTGCCAGATGTTCATGCATGCTCCGAACAGAACACAGTTAAAGTGAGAAGCTGTTTCTTTTATGGGTGTACAGTATGAGGTTTGGACTTGTTTTTCCTCTTGACAGTTTGTTGTGGAATCAAGTAGGAAAGGCATTTTCTTTTTTTCTTTCCGTAACTCGACAAAATTTGCCATCAGACATCCTGTGGTGGTGCTCAAATATCATTTAAAACAGACTGGCAATGTGTGTCTTCATCCAGTAAGTTTCCAAAAGCCAAATAAATTGTAAGTCTCAAGGAAGATCTGAACTAGTGACTCACCTCTGGGTATGAAGATATAAACATCAGGTCTATTTATTTCCTAACCCAGTGGTCTTGTGCTTGGTATCTCACCCATTCCTGAGAATTATTAAAAAGAAGAAGAAGAAGGGGGAAAAATATTTAAAAATATGAACAATAAAATGTCAATAAACATACACCTGTCAACAAATTAATCTAAAAAAGGAAACGAAGCAAAACAGAAGCAGAATCATAGATACAGAGAACATTTTGATGGTTGCCAGATGGGAGCAGGCTTGGGGGTGAAAAAAGTAAAGATTAGAAAGTACAAATTGGGCCCTGACTGGCTTGGCTCAGTGGATAGAGCATCGGCCTGTGGACTGAAGGGTCCCAGGTTCGATTCCAGTCAAGGGCATGTACCTTGGTTGCGGGCACATCCCCAGTGGGGGGTGTGCAGGAGGCAGCTGATCAATGTTTCTCTCTCATCGATGTTTCTAACTCTCTCTCTCCCTCTCTGTAAAAATTAATAAAATATATTTTTTTTAAAAAGTACAAATTGGTTTTTACAGAATAGTCATGGGATGTAAAGTACAGTATAGGCAGGGCATATAGTCAATAACATTCTACTAACTATGCATGGTGTAGGGTGGGTACAGACTTACCAGGATGATCACTTAGTAAGTTATATACTAATGTCTAATCACTGGGGTGTACATCTGAAACTAATATAATATTGTATATCAACTGTAATTAAAAAATAAAAAATGATTAAAATTTTTTTAAAAACACCCTATAAGTTAAAGAGGAAAAAAGAGTTTTGTTTTAAGTGAGAAATCTTGATGACTACTTATTCACCAGCTCATTAGAAGAGCTCAAAATAGATGCCAGTTTTCAAGTCAGCACTGTCTGAGGTTGAAAGGTAGCAATTTGGGGTAGGGCATGTATTTTTTCATCCAAGAGTCTATTTTTAGAAGATTATCTCTCAACCTTTTATACTCAGAGGTTGCACTGGCACAGGAAGGATCATAGGTGTGTCAGTGGGGTGCTTATCTTCATTGGTAACCATTGAATAAGAAGCTGCTGCCCACAAGCATCCCTAAATTTTCAAATCTTTTATGAGAATTGGGGTGGGGGAGGATGGCATTGTGCCATGTGTGCTGGTCCACTTGTATGCTTTCATCTCAGCTGCTGAAAAGAGATTATGTCCTACTTCCTGGGAAAATAGTGCTTTAAAGTTCTCTTCATGGAAAATAATTTCTGTCTCTAGTTATAGAAACCAAATATATATCAATTGTAAACTCTATTGTGACCTAGTATATGCTTGATTTACCAAATTTTTGTTTTAAATGGACAAGTCAGGAAAAAAGTGTTATTATTATATTACTAGAGGCCCGGTGCACAAAATTTGTGCACAGGGGTCCCTCAGCCCGGCCTGCACCCTCTCCAATCCGGGACCCCTCGGGGGATGTCTGACTGCCTCTCGTAATCCAGGACCGCTGGCTCCTAACTGCTCACCTGCCTGCCTGCCTAATCACCTCTAACCACCTCTGCCTGCCTGATCACCTCTAACCACCTCTGCCTGCCTGATTCCTCCTAACAACCTCTGCCTGCCTGCCTGCCTGATCGCCCCTAACTGCTCCCCTGCTGGCCTGATTGCCCCTAACCGCCTCTGCCTTGCACCACACCCAGGACCCAGGATTCCCTCCTCTGGCCGGCCGTAGGCACCCAGGACCCGGGCCGGCTTCGCCCGGGCCGGCCACAGCCACAGGGGTCTATGGGCAGGCAGCTTCGCCCAGGCTGCAAGTGCAGCCACTGGCGCCCAGGACCGTGGGGCAGGTGGCTTGTCCCTCTCCTGGGCCACAGCCTGGCTGGTCCCCATTCCTCTCTTGCGAGCTCATTTGTGCCTGGCTGGTTCCCATTCCTCTCTTCCCAGTGTTGAATGTCTGAGCAGTTCCAGCATGAGGACGCGATGACCATTTGCATATTAGCTCTATATTTATTATATTATAGTTATACTCTGTTAATGAATAACATAGTACAATAATTCCTTTTTGGCAAAACTGTTAACTTACTTTCCAAAACTTCAAAATTTGGGTTGTAAGTTCTGGAAAAAAAATTTTATATTTGATAGCAATTTTTAATATATGAACTCTTTTTCTACCCATCTTTTATTACTCATCAGCTACCATATTTGTGACATTCTTTTTCAGTCTTCCCACACTATGGATTTTTATTTCAGTTCTCCTAGAATACAGAATTCCTCTGTTACAACTTAAACAACAGAAGAAAGCAAAAAGTACTTTAGGCTCTACAGACCAGTGTAAACTATACCTAAAAAAAATTAAAATTTTGAATAAATTAACGAATTTAGCTGATTTTTTTTTTTTATCAGTGTCAAAACACTAGCTGGGAAGAGCTTAATTAAAGTTCCAAAGATCTTTAAGCTAATACAGAGTACCATAGTTTCTTCAAAAGAGACTTTTATTCTTTTCTTCCTGCTTCCAGTCTCTTAAGGGTTATTTGTCTTTCTCTTTCCTAGGAGAATATACTGGGAGACTCTTTGAGATCTTTTATTATTTGATTTTGGTTCTATTAACAACAGTGTAAACGGTTCCTTTAAAAGTTTTGACTTATTTATATTAAAACTAGAGGCCCGGTGCATGAAATTTGTGCACGGGAGGTGAGGGCAGGGGGGGGGGTCCCTTCAGCCCAGCCTGCACCCTCTCTAATCCGGGACCCCTCGGGGTATATCCGACTGGCAGTCGGACATCCCTCTCACAATCTGGGACCACTGGCTCCTGACTGCTCCCCTGCCTGATCGCCCCTCACTGACCTCCCTGCTGGCCTGGTCACCCCCAACGGCCCCCCTGCCGGCCTGGACATCCAATGCAGCCTGCTGCTCAGTCATTTGGTCGCCCCTCACTAACCCCCCTGCCAGCCAGGTCGCCCCTCTCAGCCTGCTGCTCGGTTGTTCGGTTGCCCCTCACTAACCCCTCTGCCGGGGTTGTTCGTTTGGTTGTGATGGTCGCTTAGGCTTTTATATCCTATCTAATAAAAAAGTGATATGCAAATTGACCATCACTCCAACACACAAGATGGCTGCCCCCATGTGGACACAAGATGGCCGCTAAAAGATGGCCAGCAGGGGAGGGCAGTTGGGAGGGACCAGGCCTGCAAGGGAGGGCAGTTGGGGGCAATCAAGCCTGCAGGGGAGGGCAGTTAAGGGTGACCAGGCCAGCAGAGGAGGGAAGTTGGGGGCGACCAGGCCTGCATGGAAGGGCAGTTGGCGGGGACCCAGGCCTGCAGGGGAGAGCAGTTGGGGGGCGGGGGGACCAGGCCTGCAGGGAAGGGCAGTTAGGGGTGACCAGGCCTGCAGGGGAGGGCAGTTAGGGACAAACAGGCTGGCAGGGGAGCAGTTAGGCATCAATCAGGCTGTCAGGGGAGTGGCTAGGGGGTGATCAGGCTGGCAGGCAGAAGCAGTTAAGGGCAATCAGGAAGGCAGGCAAGCGAGCAGTTGGGAGCCAGCAGTCCTGGATTGTGAGAGGGATGTCCGACTGCCCGTTTAGGCCCGATCCTACCGGAGGGATAGGACATCCCTCGAGGGGTCCCAGATTGGAGAGGGTGCAGGCTGGGCTGAGGGACACACACACACCCACCCCCCCACCCCCGTGCACGAATATCATGCACCAGGTCTCTGTGTGTGTGTGTGTGTGTGTGTGTGTGTGTATATATATATATGTATATGTATATGTATATGTATATGTATATGTATATGTATATGTATATATATGTAGATGTGTAGTGGGCAGGGAATGAATTCTTTTGAGAAAAAAAACTCAAAATGCACACGTGTCTAAATTTTATTTGGATTAACATTAATAATCCCTTAGGTGCCTTAATTCCTGGAAATGTTTTTGCCAACTAAAATTCTAAGATCCACCAGGAAGGATCCTGAAGTAAAATTTTCGTCTTCAAAATTTTGTTGACGAGTGTTCAACAAAGTCCTTTGTATAACATAGAACTAAGTTTAGAACTCCTGAACAACCTGCAGCTTTATTTTTATTTTATTTCTATTTTTCAATTATAGTTGACATTCAATATTATATTAGTTTCAGGAGAATAGCATAGTACCAACCTGGGAAGCTAAAACATTTCTGAAACATATGCAAAGTCATTTACCAGATGAAAAGGATTATTGTTCTAAAGGAATTTTGTAAATGAGTGCTGCAAGTGGACACTTGACAAAAATATTGGTGCCTGCCTTTCTTTTCCAGATTGTGTGAAAAGCTGCATCAACCAAATCTGTTGGTGTACTGATTTGGTCTACAGTGACATGGTTGCCAGCTTCTCAATTTAAGCAACAACATTGCTTGCTTGCTTGGCATATCAGAATGCATGTAAACTGGGGCCTGGTAACAATTTTCATGAGCTTAGTAATTTGCCTTTTCTTTAGGTACCAGTGAATCATAGATGCTACCACTTGGAGGAACTCTTTCCTGAAATTTCCTTAAAACAGGATCTGCTTAATTATACAGCCAACAGAAATTAGGAGTTAGAAAAGACAACTTGTAACAGTTGCAAAAGTTCAGGTCATATACTGAAATAAGCACTAAGCTGATAAAAGGTAGAAGACTGAACCAGTTAAACTTCTAATTGTGGAATAGCAGTTTCCTGATCACTCTAGGCCTTCATTTCTTAATCTATGAAATAAGGGAATTAAGCTACATGGTTTGCAAGGTCCTTTCTGCTCATCATTTAGATTCTAAAATAATTTGGCTGAAGATATTTAGGGTCAGAAGTATTAATATCGTATTAAGTGACACATTAAAGAATCTGAAAGAAAAAAAGAACAGAAAGTCTACCATCTTTGCAGATGTTCGATCTAGAGCTATGTGGTATTGGAATTTGAAACTTTTTAAAAAATATTTTTATTGAATTTAGAGAAGAAAGGATTGAGAGATAGAAACATCAATGATGAGAGAGAATCATTGATCGTCTGCCTCTTGCATGCCCACACTGAGGATCAAGTCCACAACCCAGGCCTGTGCCCTGACCAGAAGTCTAACGGTGATCTCCTGGTTCATAGGCCAATGCTCAAGCACGGAGCCACACTAGCTGGATGGAATTTGCAACTTTTAAATATCTTACCCTCCTCAGCTCCTATCACTTAGGAAAGAAATTCTGTTTCTAGAGAAGATACCTAAAATAAATGATTTTATTTTGATAGATACCATTCTGTTTAAACTCTTTTCATTCATAACAGAATTAAAGCTCCTGAAGGAGGCAAATGAAAGACAGCATCATTCTTTAAGCATATATCACAAGGTAAAAGAAACTCAATTGGTGGAAATTGGAGTTTTAAACTACACAGAGCTTTGTGTAAGCTGTACCTAATGAACCTTTGTCCCTTCCTAAAATTGGACTTTTGGCTTAAATATAGTACAAAAGCCATGTTTGTCCTTCCAGAGGATGTGTGGACATAAATAGCTTATTGGAGGGAAGAGACTTTTCAGATTGGACAGTGCTATAGCACAATCTTGAGTGCAATTATATAAAACATGCCACTGATGGAAATACATAAAATACCCAGCAATAACAACAATGGAGGCTTAAGACCACACCATCAAAAAGGAAACACTATTTTTAATCCACCAAAATGAGACTAACTTGCAAGTTATATCTGGGAGTTGAGTGCAGAGAGTCTAAGATTTTTTAAATTAAATTTATTGGGGTTTTGGTTAATAACGTTATATAATTTTCTGGTATACAAAATTGTAATTCAACAAATGGGTATTTCATTGCATGCTCACCACCCAAAGTTTAGTTTCCCTCTATTACCATATTCTTGACCCCCTTTGCTCACATCACCCTTCCCAAACCCCTTTTCCCCTCTGGAAATCACTATTTTGTTGTCTGTGTCTATCTTTTTTGTTTTTGTTAGTTTTGTTAGTACATGTATTATTTTTTGTTTTATATTCCATATATGAGTGAAATTACAGTTTTTGTTCTTTTCATCTGACTTAATTCACTTGGCATAATATTCTCAAGATCATCCATGTTGTTGCAAATGACAATATTTCATCTTTTTATGGCTGAATAGTATTCCACTGTGTGTGTGCACACATGCACGTACCATATATACATGGACACTTTGCATGTCTTGGCTATTATAATAATGCTGCAATCACATGGCCACGATGGCTCAGGGGTTGAGCATCGACCTATGAACCAGAAGGTCACAGTTCGATTCCCAGTTGGGGCACATGCCCGGGCTCCATTTCCAATATGGGACATGCAGGAGGCAGCCAGTCAATGATTATCTCTTATCATTGATGTTTCTATCTCTCTCTCTTTCTCCCTTCCTCTCTAAAATCAATTTTAGAATGACTGTTATTAAGAAGGTAAGAAATAATGAGTTTTGGAGAGGATGTGCAGGAAAGGGAACTCTTGTACACTGTGGGAATGTAAATTAGTGTAGCCGCTATGGAAAACAGTATGGAAGTTCCTCAAAAAACTAGGTATAGAACTAACATATCATTCAGCAATTCCTCTTCTGGGTATTTACCCCCAAAATATGAAAACATATTTGTAAAGATATATGTACCCTTACGTTCATTGCAACCTAAGACTTTTCCAAGACAGCATCTATTGCCCTGAGGCTTCATACTTCATTTCCTGATCAGTAACTGGCTTCTAGAGTACCCTCTATGATCTTCTGTGGTGACATGAATCTTATGTCTTGCTCCTTGCCCTTTCTCCTCTTCATTTCTGACTCAGTAGACATAGAAACATTGCAGGGTCTTCTCAGTTCCATTATGAGGTATCTTTTATGGGAAATGTAGAATATCCAAATGAAAACTTAGATCATTAGTCACTGAAACTTATTGACCAATACTGTGCAAAAGTTGAGGGTAAGCATATTGTTAACAGAGTTAGTGTTCTTTGGTCATGGTAGTTAGCAACCCCATTTATCTCTTACATACTATCAGTTAAATAGACTTAAAACTCACTTGGTCCCTTTAATTAATCCCACATAAGTAATTTAGACTTTAACTTTCTATTGATATTCTCTCAACTTCTAAAAATTGAGGTATAATTTATATCTATAATAATCTATAATAATAAAAGCATTATATGCTAATTAGGCCAGACAGCCGAATGATCGTCCAGACTACCTTTCGGATGAAGCCGCGGCTACAAGGGCTGAGCCCCTTGCACGAATTTCATGCATCGAGCCTCTAGTATAATAATATTCATAGATCTTAAGAATTCAGTGGATTTTGACAGTTGTATATATCTTATAACCTCTGTTGGCTTTTGAATGGGAAAGGTTTACAAAATGATGTTGGCTTTGAATACATGATGTTGAGGTGCATCTGTAAAGACTGAAGTGCTCTATGCATACTTATTATGGACTTCAACAACTGAAGCTCTCAACCTACCAACCCTGATTCAACATTGAACTATTTACCCTGCTGCAAATCACCTGCTGCTGCAAATTAATGCTTATATTTGTCCTGTGTTTCAACATAGATAAAGTTAGTCTTTATACTATTTTCTTCACATTCTAATATGTACACTCCCTATATCCTTATGCCATGTATTTAGTTTAAGTTACTGTCATGGTTTGCCCACCTGGTTGCCTGTCTTAGGCATGTGTGCCATTTTGAAAGCACTTTAGCAGGTTTTTAGAAGTTCTATATTAGTTAAAGAATTGCAGGACTGAAAGGAACCTCAGCATTAGCAACCCTTTTCATCACTCTAATGGGTCTAAACTAATGGGCTCTATTTTTGTCAGGTTATGCTCAGAGAAAATAATTTCATGTCTTCCTAGGGTTGTAAATTCTTAATGATGCCTGCCTGATTTCTCTTTCAATATTTTACTAAATCCAGTTTGCTTTGCTGAACTCATCTTGGATTACCTTTTATCCTGCAGTGAAATATGTTCCAAAAATATTTTTTATTTAAAGAAATGTCTGTGGCTTTTACATTGTTCTTTTCAAACCATTTTCACCTATATAAATAGTGATGGGTCAAGATGTACTATCTTTTAAATTTGGCAAATAAGGACATAAACATCTGATTTTTCTCTTTTAGCATTTTATTTTTTTTTTCTTAAGAAACGAGGTATTTTCCTAGATGTTGGTCTTTTTCTTTTGTTTTTTGAAACATTTTTATTGATTTCAGGAAGGAAGGGAGAGGGCGAGAAAGATAGAAACATCAGTGATGAGAGAGAATCATTGATTGGCTGCCTCCTGCACACCCCCTACTGGGGATCGAGCCTGCAACCCAGGCATGTGCCCTTGACCAGAATCAAACCTGGGACCCTTCAGTCCGCACGCTAATGCTGTATCCACTGAGCCAAACCAGCTAGGGCTGGCCTTTTTCAAGTATATGTTTTTCTCCCTTTTAATGAGGTTATATGCCAGAGTTGAATATTTCTGAGCAAAAGAAGATTAGAGTAGGGAAACCTTGAATTAGAGCTGCTGTGTGGAAAAACCGTTACATGTCAGAGTTAGCAGTAAAGGAGAGCATGTTAAGTTAAGATAGAAAGGAGGAAAAGTAATATTAAAAACTAATAAAGTGGTTTATAGACCTATTTTTAGTCTAGGAAATTAAGTGGTAGATATTCTCATTTTACCTTTAATATTGTTCTGGTAGAACATTGAATTTTCTATTAGATAAGATGCTCTAAAACTGTAGTGCTTTACACTTTTCAGAGTTTGTGTGTTTTTTGTACTTTTATTTATACTTTTCAGAGCTTTCAACATGACACAACACATAAATCTCACAATGACTCTGTGAAATAGGACAAGTGATAAATTTCCAACTAAAGATGAAAAATTCAGGCCCACATGTTTCTGAGGGATATTTTAAGGTTATGTGGCCAGTTAGTTATATTAACTCTGCAACTTTAAGAAACGCAAAGGGTAAATTAATTAAAACCTTAATGCATTAGTTCAACTGCCTATGGTTTTAAGGTCTGTATATGACTTTTAAAAATACTCATTTTTTTCTTTATTAAGGTATTATATATGTGACCTTATCTCCCCATTGCCCCCCCTTCCCCCCCCACCCCGCTCATGCCCTCACCCCCTGGTGTCTGTCCATTGGTTAGGCTTATACGCATGCATACAAGTCTTTTGGTTGATCTCTCCCCCTACCCCCACCCTCCCCTACCTTCCCTCTGAGGTTTGAGCATCTGATTGGTACTTTTTTGTCTCTGGATCTGTTTTTGTCATTTATATTTTTATATCATCTTCCTCATGTCTCCACATCATGTAGATTCTCAGTAAAGAGAAAGTTCTCAGGTAATGCTTGGTCCAAACAAAAAGGAAATAAGTTCTGGTTTTTAAGAGTTTTTAGATAGAGTGTTTTAAAATTTTGAGCCAATAGTTCTTCACCTGATATTCTTATATTTTTTGTAATATACAGGAGAGGGTAGTGCAAAGAATAAGAGCTTACTTGTTTTTAATCCAGCAACTTTACTAGCTTCTTTACTTTGAGCAAGTTAGTAAACTTCTCTGGATTCTTGATTACCTAATATCTAAAATAGGATTATTATTACCTTAGATTTGTAAGGATTGAATGAAATATACATAAAGCCTCAGTTTTCTTCTAGCCTTTGAATCAGTTATTACTAGGGAGGTAAAAATGAATTTTTAATCACATCCTCTTTTCTTTCTGTTTATCCCATATTTAAATAGTGGTTGTAGTAGGGTATGTTGGGTGACATCGGTGAATCCCCCTTCTCCATATTTTCATTTTAAGAGGCCTTTTTCATCATTTAAACTTTAGATGATGTATCAGTAGATTTGGGGGACATTTTTAAGCTGACATAGTATCATTGTTCCTGCCTTTCTTTGTTTCCCCTCCCCCGCCCCCTTTCACAGAGGATCTTCAAATGCTTCCTTAAAGGAAGAAGAATATAAGGAGCCTCTGCTCTTCCATTCTGGAGATCACTACCCCTTATCTGATGGAGATTGGTCCCCTTTGGACATGTAAGTATTTTCAGAATTTCTCTTTCTTAAAGGAAAGATATATTAAATTGCCTTTTCTGTTATTGGACAGTATTGGTGTTTCCTATTTCTCTCAGTCAGTAGAGGCACTGCATGTGTACTTTTAACATGAATATGGACCTTTTCTCTCAATTATTTTGTTCCTAAATTTGATTTAACTTACTCTCACTGTGTTGGCACTGTACATCTGTATAATCAGCATGGAGTTTGGCTCTCTACAATTCTTAATTTCTAATCTTTTAGTGTTAACTATTAATTGTACTGTGTATAACATTGTGACTGTGCAGTCAGACTTTGTTCTGTGTTCAAATCCAGTTTTTCTCATGTAGTGATGTTAATTTAATCCATCTTTCCATGCACTTTCTCTCTTGTAAAATTACTTTTCTTACAGATTTCTTGTGAGAATCAAATGGGATGATGCATAGAAAATGTTTACAGCAAGTCCACCATAAATACTATTGTGCACTATGTTTATTATTAATAAAAAACTCAAGAGGAAGAAATAATTGACATTTCTAAAATAGATTCTTTATATCAGCAGAATACAGTTGATATATTCAAACTTACATTTCTTTTAATCTGTCAAACTCAGCAACATTGAAGTTCCTGACTTTAAATTCATTACATTTCTTTGTAACGTGTTTGCAGCCCGTATTCCCCGGCAGAATGTCCGAAGAGTGATTCAGAGCTTGAGGTGAAACCCGCCGAGAGCCTACTCAGATCCGAGTCCCACATGGAATGGACGTGGGGCGGGTTCCCAGAGTCCACCAAGGTACTAGGGTTTACTTACCTACAGAGCGTGTTTGTTGTCCATGAGGAAAGGGGTGATATTTGACTGAGTCATATGAACATAAATGATGGTAGTGCCCTCATGGGGTCACATAAGTAAATTCAAAGTTAACATTTTTCGTGTTTGCACTGTTTACAACAAAGGAAATCTAGCATTATTTTCTGTGTTTCTATTTAGTAAATAATGTGATTGTTAATTAACATTATAGTAAGGAAAATTTAAAAGGTACCTAATGGAATTTTCACACTGATATTTTAAATAGGAAATTGATTGTGAAAGCTTTTTTGCCAACTCATAATGAAAGAAGAATTGGAAAGATACATTTTTTACTTATTCATTTATTGAGAGAGACTGCTTTTATTTTATGTGTGTGAATTACCCCAACTTCAAGGTTTTCTTTCTGATTTTTAAAAATTTACTTTAGAGTTGGCAAATAATATTATATTTGTTTCAGGTGTACAACATAGTTATTCAGCATTTATATACCTTACAAAATGACCACCATAATAACTCTAGTAACCATCTGTCACCATACCTAGTTATTATGATATTACTCTTATTTCCTATGCTATACATTACACTCCTGTGACTTCTTTATAAGTGCAAGGTTATACTCTTAATTCCTTTGCCCTTTTCTGCCCAACCCCACAACCTCCTCCCCTTTGGAAACCATCAGTTTGTTTTCTGTATCTGTGAGTTTGTTTGTTTCATTTTGTTCTATTTTTTTATGGTCCACATATAAGTGGAATCATACAGTGTTTGTCTTTCTCTGTCTCTTGGAAGAGGAACTATTTAGACCTCTAGTTTTTTAAAGATACACATTTTGCTTATATGTGTGATTGCATTGGAGACTTCACTGCCCACTTTTATTTTTAAAAAAAAAATGGGTTTGTAACATGTGAGTTTCAGGTGTACAACATAATAACTCAACATCTTACATTGTTTTAACAAAGCCTGAAGGTAGTGCAAGGAGGGCTAAATTTTTCTGTAGCATTCAAGTTTTCTCCCTGAAAATGAATATTCTCTCTCTTAGTATCTAAAAATTGCCATCTATTTCCTCAGTCTTCTCTAATATTGAACTCTTCATAGTAGAACAGTTATAAATATAACTTTTATAAATATGATATTGAACAAAATGCAGTTACTAGTTTTCCCACTTTTCAATTATGAAATATTTCACACATAGAAAATAATGTATTTACTGAATATGTTGTTTAAATAAAATAAGCTCATTTATTTGCATCCAGCTCAAGAAATAGGCTATAACACTTGAAAAGTAGTTTAATTTTTAAACAATTCAACTTTTTTTAGGTCAGCAAAAGAGAGAGATCTGACCATCATCCTAGGACAGCTACGATTACTCCATCAGAAAATACCCATTTTCGGGTAATTCCCAGTGAGGACCACCTCATAAGTGAAGTTGAGAAGGATGCATCCATGGGAGAAACGGTCTGTACCATAGTGAAACCCAAACCCAGAGCCTTGTGTAAGCGGATGAGCGATGCAACTTGCGCTGCAGAACTTCTTGAGCCTCTCCTTGAGCCTCAGATTTCATCTATGTTAGATGCAGACCACCTTCCTAACCCGTCGTTAGTGGAGGCTCACTCAGAATCAAAACCAGCAGCGAAAGTAGACTCGCCATCAAAGAAGAAAGGTAATTATTTGTTTAATTTGGCATTAGGTACTCTAAATTTAGGGTAAATTATTTCAGTGTTTCAAATAATGTGTGATGGCTACCATTATATTTGTACAGCTTGATCAGAACCAGTTACAACACAATTAGGATCACTTGTTTCATATGGCTTCCCCATCGCACTACAGGATCCACTGGAGTGGGACTCTGACTTCTTCCCTTCTTCCATCTGTATAATAGGCCCTTGAGAAGCACTTATTGGGAAAAAAAAAGTATATTTAAATAAATTAATGAATAAAATAAACCACTTTATTGATGAGGTGTGTCAATAAAGTGAAGTGGGATCCTAAAAAATTATGTTTAAACAACAAAAAAATTAAACTAGAGAAAAATATTTTCACTTAAAACTTCTGTTTAGTTGAGGCCAAATTAAGTACTTTTTTTTTTTCAATAATATGAGATATATAGATAAATGTACACTTAATTATTAGCATATGTTCTCTTTCATTGACTCTTTTCCTCTAAAACAGAATATAGGGTCCAACTCTTGGCTCAACATCTCTATCCCACTTTTGGAATACAAGTTTAATAAATCATAACATTCTTTCTGTTTAAAAACAAAAGTTATTCATTGATACTTGTTACAGTAAGAGCCAAAACACACTCACTATCTGAACACTAGCCTTTGATCCTATTTTTAGGGAAGTGAAACCTTACCTAAAAATACCCATTGTCACCTATAGCCATATATCTACTTACATTTTTTAAAATTCTAACACCAAAGGATAGATAATTAATTTAGTAAATATTCACTACATGTATAGATCTTCAGGGTCACTCAGAAATAACTATTTAAAATAAAAGGCTTTGACTGTCTGTCAAGGGTATTTGTGGCCAAGTGTGATCATCCAGCTGATGATCCAGCTTAATTTGGCATCTTGCTCTTTCAGAGATCAGCACTTCTCAAACCAAAAGTCCATAACCATGTATTCTTCTAAGAAATGTTAAGGGGTAAAATCCAATTGTCAGGGTGAATGCTTTGTTTTAGTTTAGGAAATACTGATCCCCCTATTCCTAGCGCATAGTGTAGAAGCTGACTAGAGTTAGGGACACCAAGTGGTTTCCACCATTCATTTGACCCCATTTCTCCCCCTCCCCCACCTTTTATTGTGAAAAGTTTTATGCATATTTGTACGCTTTCACTCCCCCTTTATCTCTGTCTCTTTGTCTCTCCACTCACACAAAGTTTTTTATGGGTTTAAACCATTTGGAAACAAGATGCAGGTATTATGTCATTTCACCTTTAAATACTCCAAGATACACTTCGTGTGGTTTTTTTTAATTGAATTTATTGGAGTGACATTGGTTAATGAAATTATATGGGTTTCAGGTGTACAATTCTATAATATATCAACTGTATATTGTATTGTGTGTTCACAACCCCAAGAAGATACACTTTTTAAGAATAAGAACCTTCTCTAACATAAACAATTGTCATGTTGAGGAATCCATATTTATATTTTCCTAAACATATCAAGAATAGCTTTTTACCATTCTCTTCCAAACCAAGATCTCATCAAAGTTCACCTGTTGCATTTTTAAATTTAGAATAGCCCCCCCCACACACACACACTGTCCCTCATACATAAACACATACTGCTTCACTTTTTTCTTTCTCTACACTGAAAATATTGACCTTTTGAAGAGCCCAGTCAATTATCTGGTATACTTTCTTACATTCTAGATAATCTGATTATTGTTTTTTCAAGATGACGTCCTCATATTTTCTTCAACTGGAAGTTTGCTCTGTCCTATAGAAATGTAATTTGGGTTGCATATATAATTTTAAGTCTTTTCACAAAAGAGTAAAAAAAAACAAGTGAAATTAAGTTTAGTAATATATTCTATTTAAGCCAGTAAAACCAAACTATTACAATTTTAACATGTAATCAATATAAGAATTATTGAAATTTTGCTTTCTTATAAAATAAGTCTTGGAAATCTGGTGTGTGTGTTCTGCATTTTTAAACAAATTTTACATACCTCACACCAGACTAGGACAGTTCAAATTCTCAGTAGCCACATGTGGCTGGTGACTACTATTGTGGGCTTAATTCGATTTGGGTTACGTATTTTTTACTTTGGAATTGAAGATTATGGGATGATTGGGTGCTTCATATTGAACCTCATAATGTCTCACTATTAGTGATGCTAAATATGATCACTTGTTTAAGGTGATCATTGTCTGCCAAATTTATTTGTTGTGAAGGATTTTTGTTTTTTTACAATTAGAAGGTAATACTTTGGCACTAAGTGAATATCCTATTCACCAACAACCTTTCCTTCATGGTTTTAGAATAATGGCTTTTTTCTTGATGCCAGTTATTTTGTCAAGCTTGGTCGTGCTTGATAAACTTTATTGTCAAATATAAATTATTTTTAGGGGCTAGGATTATTCATGTCAGCAAATGAAAGAATGAGTAAGTAAATTAGCCTGTGTTTTTTGAGCAACTGTATAACACTGAATTTCACTTCCATTGGCATGGGTGGTTGAGAACCACAAATGAAAAGGTTATTTGACACTTTTAAAAATAAAGCCCAATTCAAATCATGGTGACTGGTTTTATTGTTTGGAAACCTTTGTTTTCTTGCAGAGTTGTAAATGAAGAATAACTAACTTCTTTCTGTGATATGTTTTTCTTAAAAAAATAGGTGTCCACAAGAGAAGCCAACACCAGGGACCTGATGATATTTACTTAGATGACCTAAAGGCTCTAGAACCTGAAGTTGCAGCTCTCTACTTCCCTAAAAGGTAGTGTGTTCCTTGTGTGTTGAAGGGTGAACAGCTATGACATAGTATAGCTATTTCTAGAGCAAAACATTTAATCTGAGAAAAAGGAGCATGATGATGATATCCTTTAGCTAAGTTAGAGGATTGCTTCAGATTTAGAAGATTCTGAAATTGTATGTGTGTTGATTTGACTTCAGTGATTTGAAACTAATAACACCTATTTATGTAGAAGTTTTTAGTGTGACAAGAAGAGGTACACTAGTTAAACCTACATACGGTATACAATGGGTCTGGCTTCAGATTAGCACTATTAACAGTCATTAATACAACTCAGCATGGTTAAGAACATTCTTTAGCATTTGTCTCATTTCTTATGTGTTTTAAAGATAATATATCTTTATTGAAAAACTTTTTACAAAGAATGCCTTCACTCCCTCACTGAGTCTGAGCTCCCATGCTTTTTCTGAATTCGAGCCTGGGTCTGGTGAAGCATCATTCCAGCTGGCCTCGCACCCCATATCCTCTAGAGCTCTTCCCTCCCATCTCTCTTCCTCTCGCTCCCTCATGATTTTCCCCGTAAATAACTCTAAAACCTGAGATAGAATATACTTGTACTGTTTCCGAAGTTCATTTTCATTCTTAGAGGAATTCCATTCCAATGTACTCTATGATTACAAAGAAAACACAAATTTTCCCTTGGAAAGGATGGTTTGAATATTCTGAACTGTAGGTACACATAATTAAGCACTTTTAAATAAATTATTGGAAAACATTTAAGTTTTTATTTAAAAATAGATGGGATCAATATAAAGATTATTTAAATTTTTGGCAGATACTTTTGGAAGGTCCTTATACTCCTTCCTACTAGCTCTCGAAATGTGTCTCAAATATTTACTTCATTTGAATAGTTGTGGTTGTTTTTTTTAAATATATTTTTATTGATTTCAGAAAGAAAGGAAGAGGGAGAGAGAGATAGAAACTGCAATGATAAGAGAGAATCATTGATCAGCTGCCTTCAGCACGCCCCCTACCTGGGGAGTGAGCCCGCAACCTGGGCATGTGCCCTGACTGGGAATTGAATCATGATCTCCTGGTTCATAGGTCAGTGCTCAACCACTGAGCCACGCTGGCCAGGCAGTAGTTGGGTTTTTAAGGTGAGAGAACTGAAACTGCTCCATTTTTTTTCCAATAAGAAAGTTAAAATGTAAGCTGTCTTAGAATTATTACTTTTTTTCAGATTTCTTAGTTCTTAATCATTTACTTACGTCGCGATTTCTAAGATAGATTTCTTAGTTTCCCTTTTAAAAAACGGGGAAAGTGCCCTGGCCAGTGTGGCTCGGTTGGTTGGGTGTCGTCCCATGCACCAGAAGGTTGCCAGTTTGATTCCCAATCAGGGCACATGCCTGGGTTGCAGGCTCAATCACTGGGTAGGGGGTGTGCAGGAGGCAGCCAATCCATGTTATGCTCTCAAATCGATATTTCTCTCCCTCTCCCTTCCTCTCTCTTTAAAAAAATCAATAAAAAAGATTTTTTTTTTAAATGAGGAAATAAGCAATAGAACCCTACCTATGGTGCTCGATTTAATTTTACTATTTAGGATCATTGCCATTCACCAGGTAAGTTTCTTACCTAATGAACGAATTATTTCTTGAGACATCTCATACATAATTAAAGATAGGGAAACTGTTGTAATGCTTATAAGCATATGTTTTGTTAGGATTGTGTTCATTGTTATCTTGAATAAATATTCCGTATTCATAATTAAACTTTAAATCACATCACCCTTGTGGATTTGGTAACATGTTGGGTCAGGTGGTACCTTCCCTGTATTGGTTAAAAGTGACACTAGCTGCTCTGATAAAATGCAAGACCTCAGTGGCTTACCACGCTAGAAGTTTGTTTCTTGCTCATGTGATAATACAGTTGATTCTTGAACCATATGGGGGCTAGGGGCGCCAATCCCCACCCCAGGCAGTTGAAAATTCACATATAATTTTTGACTCCCCCAAAACTTAACTACAATCATCCCTCCACAGGGATTGGTTTCAAGACCTATCCTGGATATCCACATCTGCAGATGCTCAACTCCCTTATATAAAACTAGAGGAGGAGGCGCCCCGCGGGGGCCTGGGACCCGCGCCTGACTCATGCAGCACCGGCTGCCGCAGGAGTCAGGCCGGACGGCGCCACGGGGGGCCAGGACCCAAGCCTGACTTGCAGCATCCTCCGGCCCCCCTGCCTGTGTCCGCTCCAGGGCCACCCGAGCCACCGCACCGGTTCAGGCAGGCCCCCTTGCCTCTGTCTCCGTTTCCGCTCCGGGCCTCACCTGCGTGCGCAACCTCCTCCTGTCTGGTCGTGACCTGTTACAGAGTCCCGGCCTAATTTGCATATTGCCTCTTTATAATATAGATGGTATAGAACAGTGCATACAGTCAGCCCTCCTCTTCCCCAGAAAATTTTAACTGATTTTAATCCATGGTTGGTTGAATCCATGGATGTGAAACCCAGGGATATGGAGGACTGACAATATATCTATTAAAAAGATCCATGTAAAGTGTATCGATACTGTTCAACCCATGTTGTAAGGGTCAACTGTATTCCATTGCTGGTGTTTGGTGGGAGACCTTGAACACAGGGGTTCAGGAGCACGAACCCCTTCCACCTTCAGGTTCCATAATCCCCTTAGGGACTCAATAGGAAAAGGAGAGGGGATCACATGGGGTAGTTTATAGGGGCCAGGCTTGGGAAGGGCACAGCCCACCCTTTCTGTCCACATCAACAACTCAGTCATCTGGTCACATGGCCACACCTAACCGTAATGGGACGTAGCTGTGTGCCCAGGATAAAGAGGAAACAGGTGTTTGTGAATACATAGCAGCCTTCTGTTTGTGTTTTACCCATGGGGTCAGCCTTTCCCTTCAGCCCTAGCATAGCAGTAGGTTTTGCTGCCTTATTATTGGCTTTGGCTTTTTCACCATTTCCAGTGAAGAGAATATTTTAAGTTAATTTCAGTATTATGATACTGTGCATTGTTATAAGACAGAACATTTCCAAAAACCTAAATCTTTTGTTGGTTCAGATGCAAAACTACAGCTTTTGAAACTGCTTTCTAGCTATGGCACATCTGTAGTCTGCTGCCATCTACTGCTCAAACTTGAGATATTTTCTGAAGATCTTATAACTACACTGGACTGTATATATTGATCACATACATTAAATATATTGGCTTTCTGAATAAAATAAAATAATTTGAAAATTCTAGAACAATAAATGTAACACCCATTCAAAGGGTGTAGAGCAATTAAATGTTCGTGACTAAGAAACTTAAGATGTCATTTCCTAATTCTTTCTCTCTCAAATTTATGCTTCACTACAGAGTTTCCCTTTTCATCTTCTGAAATCTGGCTTCTGTGCTTTATCATCTAGAAAAATGAAAATATTGAATAGCCTCATATTTATTTCTGGCCCTCACACTAGTGTAAGGACAGTTTATTTTTAGTTTATTTCTTAATGCATTTCTTTTCATGGTGGGTCTAGCCTCCTGAGACTTTCTTTTGCTTAACTTCTTCTGTTTTGTGGAGTAACAGATGAATTTAGACAAGACTTGTTTTTAAAAATAATACAGCCTTGGATTACGGTAATCTCCTCCAGGATGTATATACTATCACAGCTTTTTCTAGGAAATTAGGATCAAAAGGTTTCTAAACATCAGATTTAATTGCCCTGTCATTTTCATCATGAAAATATACATAAATGCTTAAAACTTTTGTACTCCTTTAATTAAAATCAAAAAGGTTGTAGGTGAAATGTTTGTGTTATAGTGAATAACTTACAGCGATTTTTGTGACATTTACTGTATTTTCAGTTAATTCCTCAGGACTGCTAATAATAGGTTATTTGTCCAACTGTCTAATTATAGCTATCTGTTGCTTTTTAAAGGGGATTTGTTATTTGATGTGAGCCCTCATAGAATCATGTAGTAAGCTAGGAATGCAAGAAGTTGTAATAAAGCAAATCCTTTTCTCCCTGTTCCCTGCCCACAGTGAATCAGACCCTGGCTCCAGGCAGTGGCCTGAGTCTGACACGCTCTCTGGCTCCCAGTCCCCACAGTCTGTGGGAAGCGCAGCCGCTGATAGTGGCACTGAGTGCCTCTCAGATTCTGCCATGGACTTGCCCGATGTCACCCTCTCCCTTTGTGGGGGCCTCAGTGAGAATGGAGAAATTTCTAAAGGTAAAGAATGGAGAAATTTCTAAAGGTACACTGGAGAGTCATGCCCTGTCTTCACTTGAGAAAGAACCTGGTCATCACTTGATTAAATGGCTATTAAGCCATTTCAGAGTATTAAATTTTTTAATCATCTTGTGCAGGTAACAGGTGTCTCCTTTTTTTTTTTTTTTTAATGTATTCTTTATTGTTGATAGTATTGCAGATATCTCCCGTTTTCCTCCCCTTTCCCCTATCCTCCCAGCCCCTATCTACACCCAGGTCTTCACTAATCTATACAGGTGTCTCCTTTTAATGTAAGACCTTAGCCCCTCACTTAAGGTACCTCATATGGGATGACATCTATACTAATAAAAGGGTAATATGCTAATTAGACCGGACGACCATCCAGACGTCCTTTCTGACAAAGCCAGGCCTGGGCGAAGCCGCCTGCTTGTGGTCCCAGGCGCCAGCACCTGTGACTGCAGCCTGAGAGAAGGAGAAGCCACCCGCCCTGCAGTCCTAGGTGCCAGTCCCTGCAGCTGCAGCCCAGGAGAGGGAGAAGCCGCCTGCCCCACGGTCCCGGGCGCCTGTGGCTATGGCCTGGGCGAAGCCACCTGCCCACAGTCCCCTGTGGCTGCGGCCAGCCCAGGTCCCGGGCCATCTGGAGGAGGGAATCCTGGATCCCGGGTGTGGAGCCAAGGCAGAGGTGGTCAGGGGTGACGATCAGGCCAGCAGGGGAACAGTTAAGGGTGATCAGGCAGGCAGGCAGAGGTGGTTAGGGGCAATCAGGGAGGCAGAGGGGTTAGAGACGATCAGGCAGGCAGGCAGGTGAGCAGTTAGGAGCCAGCGGTCCCGGATTGTGAGAGGGATATCCGACTGCCAGTTTAGGCCCAATCCCACAGGGCCTAAACCGGCAGTCGGACATCCCCCATGGGGTCCTGGATTGGAGAGGGTGTAGGCTGGGCTGTGGGACACGCCCTCCCCCCCCCCATGTGCATGAATTTTGTGCATTGGGCCTGTTACATATAAATGGCTTGGATGAGGAAGTGTGCCTTAAAGGCTCTCACTTCACATTAAGAGTTTGAGAGATCTTGGGCTGTCCTGTTTGCTGATTGGCAAACCACTCAGCTTGGTATCAGGGTCAGCCCAGGCTGTGTCAGTTTTCTCATCTTTAAAGTTGATATATCTGTGGGACTGGGGCCCAGCTTCCCTCCTAGAAAGCACTGGCTCTTACATATGAGAATAGGGCTTGAAGTTGTCAAAAATTGATTGTTCACTGAGTAAATGGTCTTTTTTGGCAAAGGGTAAAAGTCTTGAGAGTTGGCCCAGGAGAATAAAGTTGCTCAAGAGAAAGGAGCTTAGCAGAAGTAGTTCAAATGTCCCTGATGTGGGTTGAGCACCCATGTGGATCTGTCCCAAGCTCTTTGGCCTTTTTGTTTTACCTTTGTAAACAAAACTTTTCTTAATATTTTCTCAATTTGACTGGTGGCCTTTGATTAAATTTCCTGTAAGGAAAGCTGTTCTTTCCATGACTAGCATCATCTTTTGTCTTCTTACCCTCAGAGCAACTGAAGGCTTGCATGTGGCAGACTGGGTGCCCCTGAGCCTTACAACTGTGTTAGACTAAATACGTTTTCTTTTTAGGGTCACAGGGTGCTTATTATGCCTCTTTCTTCTCCATCACTTAATTCTGTTTATTTTTTGTAAGAAATTAGGAGTTTGTTATGGCCAATGGTTTCTTCCAGGGATAAAATTAAATAGGTCACATTCTTATAATCCTCATAAGTTTTCACTTAAAAAAATATAGGGGATGGGGAATGGAAAATTTACAATTTATATAAACTATAAAAGGTAGATTTTGTAATTGAAGGACACAGAAATGGCAAGTAAAAGTAAATAATACACAATTTATCACGAGGAAAATTTCTCTGTTAGCCTAGATCTTCTAGAATGCAGCTTTAGGAACAGTATACAAAAATTCATGCAAAAGCCTCATTCATTCTGGAATAAATTGGGATTTACTTCTTGACAGACCCAAAGCCAAATTTTGGTGTGTGTGTTTTTTCTCCAAGCAGCCGTAAAATATTTTGTTTTTTTCCAGTGTGGCATGCACTTCAAGCTGTAAGACCCCATGAATATTCCTCAGTTATACAGTTGCCTACCAATAGTTTCTCCCTTTGATAAGAATGAAACTTAGAGTGTTCATTAGTTATGTGTGTGTGTGTGTTCCCGTTCCCTCTCTCTCTGGCTACATCTGTAATCTTATTTTCCTAAAAGTCTCTGGCATATCTCTTTCTCCTGTTTTGTTGTTGTTGTTGTTGTTGTTGTTTTGTTTGTTTGTTTTTAGCTGGGGGAGGAATGGTGAAGGAGGGAGAGGATAGAAATGTTCTTTCTTGTTCTGGGGAAAAATTTTTGATATAAAAAAGTTCTTTTTAAAAAGGACATATTTTATTTTATGCTATAGTCTTTTCAGTCCATGGAGTAATATGATAATGTCATTTGGGAATTTATATAATCTCTAACCAAGTTAACTGTTACTATTTTACATTGCAGAAAAATTCATGGAGCATATCATTACTTACCATGAATTTGCAGAAAACCCTGGACTTATAGACAATCCTAACCTTGTAATACGGATATATAACCGGTAAATATTCTTGCTTTTGTAATTGTTAAAAACTTTTGCAAGGTTGTTTTCCAAGTGCTCTTTTTAACTATTACCATCTTTCTTGGTATAAAATATGTCACTTTATATAAATGAGCTAATGGGTAATGAAGCTTCAGCTCCTTTTTTGGTGATTAATTCTCACCTGAGCATATTTTTTCCCTTGATTTTTAGAGAAAGTGGAAGGGAGGGAGGGAGAGAGCAAGAGAGAGAGAAACATCAATTTGAGAGAGACAGGTCGATTGGTTACCACCTCACATGCCTTGACCGGGGCCAGGGATCGAACCTGCAAAGCAGGTAAGTGCCCTTGACTAGGAATCTAACTCAAGACCCTTTGGTGCACATGCTGATGCTCTAATCATACCGGCCAGGGCTTCAGCTTTATGTTTAAGTGGAGTATTAAAATGTTATTTTTGGTAGATTTTATTGCTTCTCTGTTCAGAGAAGTTTCACCTGACAAAAAAACTTAGCTACAATCTTTTTACTGAAAAGAATAAGGAATTTTGTTACTTCTCCCTCTCCTTTTTTTTAAAAATATATTTTTATTGATTTCAGATAGGAAGAAAGAAGGAGAGGGAGATAGAAACATCAATGATGAGAGAGAATCATTGATAGGCTGCCTCCTGCACGCCCCCTACTGGATCTTCAGCCCACAACCTGGGCATGTGGCCTGACAGGGAATCGAACAGTGGTCTCCTGGTTCATAGGTCAACTCTCAACCACTAAGCCATGCCAGCTGGGTTCACCTCTTTTCTTTATCTCTCTTTACCCCCTTCTCTCTCGCTCCTCATTCTGTGTAATGGTTTTACATAATTTTTATTTCTTACAGTTACTATAACTGGGCTTTGGCTGCTCCGATGATCCTTAGCTTGCAAGTATTCCAGAAGAGTTTGCCTAAGGTGCGTTGGTCTGCTGTTTGTTGTCTTTTCAAAGGTATCTACAGCATATAGTACTTAGAAAATTCCATATGTACATATTTCTAAACTGGGTACTTTTCAAAGTTTTATTTAATATTATAAAAGATCCAAAGAGTTCTGTGTGCCTACTCAAATGATCTCATGTCCAAAATCTAGGAAGTTACCTAAGCTGGCACATCATTGTCATTTTTACTAGATATTTATACCATTTTCTGATTGTGTTTAAAAGTTCAGAGATTTTTCTAATAGTTAAACATAGAATGAATGAAAAAAAGGTCCTCTTATTAATATTGAAAGAAGCAGCAAGAAGAGGGTGATGTAGCTGCCAAAAAGCATGACATCAGTACGATTGGGTCAAATTGTGGTTAATAAATTTATGTGGAACCTGAGGTTGCTTTGAATCTGTCCTGCAAGAAGACATCATCGGCCTAATTGGTCTTCATAGCTCAGTAGAGCCTCATTTTCCAAGGGTAGAGATGTGAGAGCAGTGCACCTGCCAGCAGCCCCCGAGGAGGCTGTTCCTCTGTGGCCTGAAACCACTTAGTCTCATACCACGTAACTGCCATGAAGCCAGGTTGCCATGGAGAGGACACTGTCCATCTTTCTGATGTTAGAAACTCGAGTGGAGTTTCAGCGATGTGGAGATTGTTGCTCAGACTTTGTGATAAGGCACTTCCTGCACGCTAGTGGTAGGACGTAGTTGGATGCTTCGTGACTGACAGATTGCTAGACTAACCCAAGTTGATTGTTTCCAGGCCACAGTCGAGTCCTGGGTCAAAGATAAGATGCCAAAGAAATCTGGTCGCTGGTGGTTTTGGCGTAAGAGAGAAAGCATGACCAAACAGGTAACCAGCCTGGAGGTATCCTTTCCATAAGCTAAAAGAAGTGAATCTTTGATTTTTTCGAAAAACTTGATCAAGCACAATAAAGCCCATTTGGGGTATTAAATTTACAATAATAGTCACCATTTTTGAACAGTTGCTATGTGCAGGTACTATGCTAGGTGTTTTACATATGTTACCCCTCACCTTTACTATAGCCCAAAAGTATAAATGTTTGAGTTTGCATGTGTATAGGTAAGGAAAGTGGGCGCAAAGAGGTAAATTCCTTGACTGGGAAGGGACAGAGCTAGGGTTTGACCCTGAGTTCAGCTTTAATTCCTGTGCTCTTTCCACTTCGCTGCATGACCTTCTAGTTAGAGCGAGAGCTTGTTGCCCTCCTACACAGGAAGCGGCGGCATTGGTCCCTTCTGTTCTGCAATCCCAGTGTCTCTGCTGCGGACCACTTGTACTATATTTTGTGACTTGAAATGGTACTCTTTTAAAGTTTTTCTTTTGGCTTTATAGTGACAGCTTCTATCTCAGGTTTCTGCCCTTTGGCTCAAACTAGAGAAGGTCTGTTTTCTTGAGCATTTTTAAGTTGTGGATTCAGAAAGTAGTTTTGTTCATTCTTGGCAAGGACTGCTGATGAATTTTTGTTTGTCGGTAGAGGGAAAAGCTGCACCTGACCGTTATTATCTTGCTTTTTTAGCTGCCAGAGGCCAAGGAAGGGAAATCCGAGATGCCACCCACCAGTGACCTGCCATCAAGCACAAAGGAACCAGCCAGTAGCAGGTGGGGACACCCTGTCTTTCTTTCAGGCTCACAGCACTTGGGCCACCCCTGCTTTGGTTGTTGCATTCAGATTGATTTGGGCGATTTTGTTTCATTTTTAGTCAGAAACATCTTTCTCCTATGGACATAGGTGAATAAGTAGCTTGTTCGTGCCACTCAGCTAGCAAATGATAACTTCTGCTTTTCTAAAAATACTTGCTTTAGCCCTGGCTGGGTAGCTCAATTGGTTGGAGTGTTGTTCTGTACACCAGAAGGTTTGATTCCCTATTTCTATCTCACAGCAATGTTTCTTTCTCTCTCTCTCCCTCTCCCTTTACCTCTCCCCTCTCTCCCTCCCTATCTCCCTCCTTTTCCTTCTCCTTGCCTCTCTCTAAAATCAGTGATCATATCATTGAGCAAGAATTTAAACTACATATATATTATTCAGTTAGGAAAGTAAGTAGCTCATCACTGCTTCCCAAATACCTTGCTCCTCCATCCTGGAGCCATGGAATCGGTTGCCTATGAAATAAACGTAGGCCTTTGGGGAGGGGGAATATTGAGGAGTCCTAAGATGGGCTGTCCCTGGTGCCTCTGCTCCCTGGCTTCCTGTCAGGCACAAAAGGGAGATGTAAAAGAGAATCTCAGAGATTGTGGCTCTCTTTCATTTCTTGGAAGAAGTAGCACCCCTTTGGACATTCACATTGGCTTGCCCTTAGAGCAGTGGTTCTCAACCTTTCTAATGCCACGACCCTTTAATACAGTTCCTCATGTTGTGACCCCCAACCATAAAATTATTTTCGGTGCTACTTCATAACTGTAATTTTGCTACTGTTATGAATCTTAATGTAAGTATCTGTGTTTTCCGATGGTCTTAGGCTCTACAGTCGCGACCCACAGGTTGAGAACTGCTAGCAGGGTCACCTAAGACCATCGGAAAACACAGATACTTACATTACGATTCATAACAGTAGCAAAATTACAGTTATGAAGTAGCAACGAAAATAATTTTATGGTTGGGGGTCACCACAACATGAGGAACTGTATTAAAGGGTCGCGGCATTAGAAAGGTTGAGAACCACTGCCTTAAAGGAAGTGCCACCATATACCCCATTCTTCTTTCTGTCATCAGTATACTTTCCCCAGTCAGCTTCTTTCTTCTTCTATTTCCTAACTCTTTAGTAGTCTGGGTGACAGTATACTCTTACTCTTTACCCCCTTCTGTTAAACAGTATGTAAGAAATCTTTTTGTTAGTTTTTTAAATCAATATAAGCAAGTATATTTTCTTTTATTTGTACCTTTTGAAATATACATATCTACTTTTACAAGTAGCATTCACTGGTCACAGCAGAAAATGCCCAGTGATAGCTAGAAAGTAACCTCTGGCGAGTCATGAGAGGGAGGAGGAAGGTGGCCTTCCTACTTTATGAAATGAATATTGCAAGCATGGAAGCAGGATGTGGGAGAGCGGCAGAGGGAAAAACTGTTTCCATTTCTAGAATAGATTTAGGATCTCTTTCTTCTTTTGATCCTAAATGAAAAGCTCTTACCAATAAAACAGTCCGCTGTCTCTTTAGTAACTGGGTTGATGTTGAATAGGCCAGCAGAGGATGACTCATCCAGTGACGAGGGGTCACAGGAGCTTCAAGAATCAGTCAAAATGGACCCCATCCCCACGGAGCCCCCGAGCCACAGCAGCACAACCTCATATAAGAAGTCTCTCCGCCTCTCCTCAGACCAGATCGTGAGTAGTGTGTGATCCATGTGAATCTAGTAGGATTATCTTAGTAACTGTTCAAGTTGACCTCCTTCCTCTTCTGTCCATTTGATCACAAGCCTCACACACACAACACTGTGTGTTTGTATAGATGCTTACATATAAATGCTCACATAAATGTCCACCTCCAGGAACCTCCAGGATCACCTGGGGAATCTGAGATGTAGCTTCCTCCACCACCCCTGACTCTCCTACCTCAGTTTCTGGGAGTGAGCTGAGAAATCTGTATTTTTAACTTGTTTCCCCATGAATCTTAAACAGCTCTCTCATCACTGGGTCACCCACTGTCTCGAGAGCCACAACAACAGAGAAACAATGTTTTCCTATTTAGACACAATTTCCCCTTCCCTGTTTGTTTTTACTCCCTGCTTTTCACCTGTTTTCAGTGTGAAATGGTTTTCCTTTGCTCCCAGTCTTAGGTATGGAGAAGGAGCAGAGAGGTGTTTTTTTTGTTTGGAGATGAGAAGTCTCTTGGAACCCCAAGCACTGTTCAGGCAGTGGCCCCTAAGCCCAGCTCATTGAGTGAGCCATCCTGTTTTGTAAACATGTAGACTCTGTGCCAAACTGTTTTCAGCGGATTTTTTTTAAATATTCAGTTATCTTGTTAATGTATTCCTTCCCATTTTTATGTATTCAGACACATATATGTATATTTATACATTTTGGAGATTAGGTTCCTTTTCATTTAACATTATATCTTAGGCAATCTTTCAGTGACTACAAATTATTGGAAAATGTGACTTTTTGATGTGTGTAATTCCATCAGTTTTTAAAATTCTGCCTCTGTGGTTTTCTTTATTCGTCTACTTTTTATAAAAGGCAAAACTGAAGCTCCAAGATGGTCCAAATGATGTCGTGTTTAGTATTACAACCCAGTATCAAGGTACCTGCCGCTGTGCAGGGACCATTTACTTGTGGAACTGGAATGACAAGATCATCATTTCCGATATAGATGGAACAATAACCAAGTAAGCAGGAGCTTTGTGGGGGTGGCAGGGAGAGGAGCACAGGTCAGGCAGTGTGCAGTGGGCCGGACGGGGGCGGGCAGGTTTCCTCAGCAAGCACCCAGTTCTCAGTCATCATCAGGAGGGTTTTTTAAATTATACACGGAGACATCCTGAGTGCAGTCCACCCATGGATGGAGGGGATGGGTGGAGCCATACAAATGTAATGTTGAAAATAACTCTCGGGAATATTTAGTTACTTAGTTTCTAAATTTTGGCATAAAAAAACCTGAGAACCTATTGAGATTAAGAGAAAAAGGTGTGTAGTTGTAAATTTTCTCTGAAAACGAACAGCTGGCTCTCAGGTCTGATTCTATTTTCAGAAGCTCCTCAGTGGTGTATTTGCAGGAGACTGCTTCACTGTCAATTGCCCTGTCGGTTGTCTTGCCCCCCTACCCAGTGCTTTTCCGCAGCTGGTATATAACTAAAAAGGGAAACTCTTGGCTTTTATATTCTTGATTCCCAGTACCTTTTCCTGCTTTTACCCTCTTAGGTCTGATGCTTTGGGACAGATTCTTCCACAGCTGGGTAAAGACTGGACTCATCAGGGTATTGCAAAGCTCTACCATGCCATCAACGAGTAGGTCTCCTGTCCCACCTGCTAATGTGCTCTAGAATTTTGCTTTAAGAACTGTTGAAAAATAGCGTACATGGAAATCACGTGTGTTCGCGACCCAGCTATGCCCATTCTTCTTTCCCACTGCTTTCCTGTAGCCTCACACAAAGGAAAGTGGCAGCCAACATCTGTCATCTCGTTCTCACAACGCTATGAATTTTAGGCACTATCTATATTTATACTTACAGCTATAATTGGGTTTTTAGCTGTAATGTAACGAGCCCATTTTCAGTTTTGGTTTATTAACTTTTAAATTGGGTATTTCTTTGAGGAGGTCATGCATGCATGCACAGGGGCAACATTTCACTCCTGGGGTCTTCTATGCCAGTGCAGCAGAGAACAAACAGTGCCATGGCCTTCAGGGGACCCTAATACATATGAGTTAAATTGACTTGAAAAATTACAGTCTTAAACATTAGTTGAGGATGCCCTAATATGAAAATTATGTCAGTCTCCAAGGTATAATTTTGTTCCTTGGCTTATAGAATGGCTTGCCTTCTGTAAATTGTCTTTATAAATATTTTGTGTCTTTCATTTATAGCAGATCATTTAAAGATAGTCTAAGATTTTTGTTCTGTAATCTGCCTTTCATTGGACTAGATGATGAATGTACATCAGTACTTGTAAACTTAGCATAATCCCTAGTTGCATATACTAGTACCTTTATTTTCCCCCCCCCCATGGTGTTTTCCATGGAAAGGTGAAATCTTTATAATCCTATTTTTCTGTTAAATTCAATAATTTGATTTTCACAATAAATGGGAGGATCTCTACTTGTATCTTTTACAAGAAAAGTGCTTTTTTTTTTCCCACCTTTACCGAAAGCACAATGGGCTAAATAAGACGTATTTTCTTTCAGGAATGGCTACAAGTTTCTGTACTGCTCTGCTCGTGCCATTGGCATGGCTGACATGACCCGTGGCTACCTGCACTGGGTCAACGACAAGGGCACGATCTTGCCCCGGGGCCCTCTGATGCTTTCCCCCAGCAGCTTGTTCTCTGCCTTCCACAGGTAACTCCCAGCAGGCAGCCCCTCTGAGTGTGTGGAAGGGGGTGCTGGGCCTGAATGGACTGTGTGAAGATGGGTGTCAGGCTCGTTGAAAGGGATTGTATCTATTTCAGAGCTTGTCATAGTTCTTTGGCTTCCCCATAGCATTCTTTTTTAAAATATATTTGTCTTGATTTTAGAGAAAGAGGAAGGGCGAGGGAGAGAGAGAAACATTGATTGGCTGCCTCCTGTATGGGACCCTACCTGGAATCAAACCCGAAACTTAGGTATGTGCCCTGACCTGGAATCAAACCAGTGACCTGTTGGTGCACGGGACAGTGCTCAACCACTGAGCCACACCAGCCAGGGCTGCCCCATAGCATTCTAAGTCTCAGCTCGCCTGGTCTATATCAAGCATGGACAAGGAAAGTCAAGTTATAGGAGTGGCCATTTTCTCTTTCCTCAAACCCCATCAAATTTTCTTAGTTATCAGGTTGACTGGCAGAGAAGAAAAAAGAAACCAGTTACAAAGGATTTTTTTAAAAATGGGTGGTCGTGCACACTTAAGATTTTTCAGTACCATATACCGGGAAATACTACCATTTTGAATTTGGTGACTATTTGAATTTTTCCCCCCTAGGGAAGTGATAGAAAAGAAACCAGAGAAATTCAAAATAGAGTGTCTGAATGATATCAAGAATCTGTTTGCCCCAGCTAAGCAGCCCTTTTATGCTGCCTTTGGAAACCGTCCAAATGTAAGTGCCTCCTTGGGGCTGCACATTCTGATGTGTGGGGTAATAGCGAGGGGAGTATACTTTTAGGGTGTTAGCTATGTCATAATTCTCAAATGAGTTTTATAGTCAAAATGCATGTCTATTCTGTTAAATAGGTTTTCACTTTATTCCAAATTCTTAGAGTAATTGGGGAGATCCTGGAAGTGGAGATCTGCCCCAGAATTTGGTATATGATGAAGGGCACTTTCTCTTTGTTTCTGTGGCTTCAGTTCCTATTTCCTCAGGTGGTTAAGCCTTGTCCTTAGGTCCACCCCAGAGCCATGGCATGAGTGCTCATCCTTAACTGACACTTCCTGCCTCCACTCAGAGGGGCCCTCCGATCCCTCGGGCATGCAGAAGGGGCTGCTTCCTGGCCGCTGATGGGCAGTGGGGCTCCTCTTGCTCCAGGGTGCCCCTGGCGTCTCCTTGGAGCCCACATTTTCTGAATGCCCCAGCACCCTCTGAGTTTGGCTCCACTTTTTGCTTGGATTTGTCTAAAGCTCAGTTTCAGTGGCAAAGCTACGTGGTGCCCAGTTCTGCATGTTTTCCGTAGACGGTCTTTTGTTTGTGCAATTCTGGCTCACAAGGAACTGGAGAAGCAGTGCCTAATTTCTTCTCTCTATAATCATCCTCCTTGATGTTTTATTCTTCAGGATGTTTATGCTTACATACAAGTAGGAGTTCCAGACTGCAGAATATTCACTGTGAACCCCAAGGGTGAATTAATACAAGAAAGGACCAAAGGAAACAAGTCATCGTAAGTGTGTTCCCATTTCTCAGCCTCGCGCCCTGCAGCCAGGGTGACAGACAGATACTAAGGATCGGGCCTCGTTCACAGTATCAGAATTACCACTGCCTTTGAAGGCTTTCCTCATGGCCTGGGTATTTTCCCCTCTATTTGTGGGATTGCCGATTCTCTTTGTGCCCAGGGAAGGGATGGAGACCTGTCTTGGATCCTACCCATCGGAGGAACCTTGAATAACTAGCTTTACAGTCTGTAGTATTGTGCTCTTAGATCAGCTTCACAGTAAGAGTCTGTGCTTTTCTTCTCCAACCCCTTCCAGGTATCACAGACTGAGTGAGCTCGTGGAGCATGTGTTCCCACTACTCAACAAGGAACAGAATTCTGCCTTTCCATGCCCAGAGTTCAGCTCCTTCTGCTACTGGCGGGACCCAATCCCCAAAGTGGACCTGGACGACCTGGCCTGAGGCGGCCCTTCTGGGAGGTCCTCAGTCTCTCACCTTGCAGCTAGGGAAGGTGACCGGCACTTCTGCTGGACAGAGGACACTGGGATCCCCTCTCAGCCACAGTTGTGGGGCAAGACCTATGCTGACAGCTAGGCACCAGCAGGGACAAGGAGAGGTTGTGGAGCAGGAACTGCCCTCTCCTTCACCGTCCTGGGCTTGGCAGGGTTACAGTTCAGTGCCCCAGCAGAATTGAGGGCAGCTTGGACCTGAGGTCGAAGGCCTAGGCTCCTGTCACTGGTCGGTTCTCACACACACTCTGTGTCAGGTTGTGTGCTGGGTGCTCCTTTAATTGCATAATTTAAAAAGTAAAAAGAAGCTAAATAAGAGTGGACCAAAATATTGCACAAAGTAAAGTGTTATAATTTCCACTGGGCAGTTGAAAGTGTTTCTCTGTAAAACCAGGGCTTTATTAAGGGGATCTGGGTCCACTGAACTGCTTCAGGTCCCATTAGTGATGTTGGTTCAAACCGCTTGCTCATGTTTTTTCTGTGGGTTCCTCCTTCCCTGCTACACTGAAGAGACAGCTGCTGGGGCCACTCATCCCACCCCACAGATATGGGCTCCTGGGGAGGAAAAGCCACCTTTTCATCTATGACTGCTCTATGATGTGAACCTAGCAAGAAGAAGCAGTTTTGCAAGATATATTTTATGTCTGTAAGAATAGGAATAATAGTGAGTGTTGGTTAAGCAGCAAAGAACAGCTGTTTTCAGGGAGGCCTTAGAAATGCAGATGTGCACTTACTATGGCTCCTGGGAAGGGTCCTTCTCTCCGTCCCGCCTGCCCCTCAGTCACTCAGCCTGGTTGTAATGAGCTCAGGTCAGAGTCCAAGCAGACAGCACCGGGGAAGGCTTCTATCCTGTAAGCTGAGAGCTGAGAGCCTGGAGAGGTCAGGTTGGGTGTTGACAATCAACTCGGTACTAAAATCAAGAGAACTATTGGAGAGGAAGCTTTCAGGGGACCAAAAATGACCACACAGCCCTCTTGGTGAGAAAGCAGTGAGCCGAGTTCCAGAGCAGAGTGGGAACTGCAGGTCCAGGCACCACCCCGCTCAGGTTTCCATTTCCACCTGTGCTTGTATTGGGGGGCTCTCCTTGTTTTTGTTTACTCCACCCAAAATGCTGATGTAAAGATGGAGAAATGGGGGTGGTTATTTTACAGATTAGAGAGTTGAAAGTCCCTGATGTAGCTCAGCCATTTTTCCTAGTGCATTTGGATGCAGAGACAATGGTGAAGGCCCTTGAATGCAGTTCTTAGTGGCAGCACCTGGAGGCACGTGCTCCCAGAGGGGAAACAGCACTCACTTCCTCCAGTGCAAACTTTCCCGCCTTCAATAGGTCAAGGTCTAATTGTTTAATGAGTTTCTTTATGTACAGTAGGGTAGGGAAACTAGGTAATGTTTTTATGAAGTTCTTCCCAGTTAGTGAATTAAATTCCTGATGGAGTGGCCATTACTTGATCTCATAGATGCCGTCAGTGTGTCCTCGACTGTGTTTGCTTTAGAAGAACTTTATGTGCTTGACCTGAGCCTCTGCTATGTGCAGTATGAAATATCTTAATATATATCTTTTGTAGAGAGTTTTTGACTAGACAGTTTCTCTCTCTGGACACATGGGCCTATCTAGAAGGTTCACCATAGGAACCCAGGTCTCCCAGTTCTGTGTTGAGGGTGGCTGATCCCTTTGTCCGAGTGTCCGTAAGCACTAGACTGTCATTTCCTTGCTGTAGACTGATCCAGTGGGTACATACACTAATTAACATACCTTTTTCCTTATTTAAAGGAGTCCCTCTTGCTGAAAAGGAGATGATTGCTATTACTATAGAGTGGTAAAAGTATTAAGTTTGTGCTGAAAACCCATTGCCATTTGGTACAAATGACGTGTATTCTTTCTGTGAAAGAGAGATGCCCTCGAGTGTGTTTGTACACAGACCCTTACGATGGTGAGTGAATGAAGAAGCATTAGCCTCGCGCTGCTTTCGGTGATGGATGGTATCACGGGGAGATTGCAGGCAGATCGGGCTCTTTTAAGTCATTCTCTCAGTTGCTTCACTGGCGAAACAGCCACGGCCCCTTCCCTCTTTCCAGCTCAACCTGACGTTAGTATCTGCGCTGATGTCCGTGTGGTGAAGCTCGTGCGGCTGTGGCATCGGCATCTGCATCTTCCCAGGCATTAGGAAGTGCACGTGTGGGCCCACAGCATGCCTGTGTAGCTCTGTGTGTGTCCTGTGTTTGCTGTGCTTAACACATCTGCATAGTTTTCAACTGGAAAAAGAAAGAACTTACTACTGTGATGTCCTAAACTGAAAGCTGCTAACAGTCACAGGGAGAAAGCTGGAAAATGACTGGAAGTACTTGTGCCCCCAAAGACTGCGCACGGCCCTTCCACAGTGTGCGCTTCAAGGTGCAGCCAAGACCTTTTAAAGATAGGCAAGAAGTCAGCTCTTCCTCTTTTTGCAACTTGGTGGAAACAGACTTTTCCAGGGAATTTTAACAACTTTTCAAGATCATCATGCTTACTCTAGGAAGCCTTGTTTACCCGTTTTAGAGCATGCTGGGTATAATGTAACTAGTTAAAAATTGAGTTTTTGTTTTAAGTAAGTGCTCTTTCCAGATGAAAACTATGTTTTTGGTTTGAAGGTAAGAAGGGAGGGGGAAACTTTGTTCTTTTAATTTAATAATTACATTCTGATAAAGTATTTGATTTTTAGACAGCAGTGCCACTAATAAGTTTTAAGTTGTCAGAAATTGTAAGCATCAGTCCAGTACTCTTAGTTATGGCAAAGACCATTGTCTTAAGATAAATGGTTCCTATTTTGGTGCAGTGTTTGATGTTCAAAACAAAATGTTACAACAATAAACAAACGTAAACTGAATGCGTTGGACTCTTTCCTTCAGAGGACATTTAAACCATCTTCTCTGTACTCTTGCCAGAAATGGTTAATTTCCATAAATTAGCATTTTGATCTTTGCTGACACTTAAATTTGTCTACAGAAAGGACTTCTTTTTGGTGCTTATTTTTATAAAACCTGACTCCAAAAGTGAGGCTACACCCTCAGGAACTAACCTCTTGCTTTGCAGGTTCTGCCAAGGAATGATTCACTCATTCATATGTGATTTCTGGTGTGTGCTCACTGGAATCCTCGAAGCTGTGTTTCCATTCCACCCCTCAGTCCTTCAGGGTTCCCCTGAGAGTCCCGCTCACAGGATCCCACCTTGCATTAAACCTTCCTCAGGGTGAATACCAATTAGCAGTCCTGATGTTTTCATCGGCTTAGGAGAGTCAGAGTGAACTTGGATCAAAAGCCACATCCCACGTGTTATTTAAATGAGCATCTTTTTATCCCTTCAGATCGCTGGGCCCTGCCAGATGCAGCATGTGCTGGACATGTTGAACCCCAAAAAGTCCTCCTTGAGAGTGTGCCTTCGAGTGTGGAAAGCGCTCCTTTCGTGCTGCTTTGCCATGCGATGATGGTTGGGTGAGAGGTCAGGGGAAAGGGAACGAGGGCTGGGGGGTGGGGGTGCTATGGGGGTTGTTCTTTGGGGAGAGAAAGGAAGAGCTCAGACTGGGAGGTTGATTATAAAGGGAATGGCTTCCAGCTCTTCAGGGAGGAGCAGCCTGGGTCCCAGCCCTGCTGTCAGGAGGCCTGTCTCACTGTAGCTTCCTTCTGCTGCACTCTGCACCCCTTAGAGCAAGCATGTCAAACTCAGAAAATCCAGTTGGCACACACGCATACTTTTGCCCTCTCTCCCTTTCGCATGCTCTCCCGCCAGCCATGAGTTTGACATGCTTGCCTTAGAGTTTGCGTGTATCCTTCCTTTTCCTTCCCTTTGATAGGACAGTACAGGGAAGACATGTATGTATGTCTAGAAAGTGGATGTGGATATATGCAAAGCCATGTTTCAAATATACAAGCATGGACTTGGTGTGTCTCTGATCACAAATACCTGTATCCTTTCAAACTACAATTCAATTGTGGAAAACAGTTGGAGAGATGATAGGGTCACTGAGAACGCTAGATTAATGTGCTAACATGGAAATAATTTCAAGTGCAATTTACATTGATTTGCATTCTTTATTGCTGGGATCATTTTGTTTGCAGTCATTTAACTGTGGCCATTTGTAATAGTTCATGTGGGGGGAGAGAATGTCTCGGTCCTGTCTCTGCTTAGCTTAGGAAGTGCTCTGCCCTTTTCTCAGCAACAACTCCTTTCTTTCGCAAGTTGTAACCCTGCGCTGCTTGGTCCTGGGCTTGGTTCCTGTGTCTCACTCACAGGGCTGCTGCTTTCTAGGAAGGGGCTCCCCACAGCTCCTGCAGCCTCCAGCTCAGTGACTGTGTTTTCTCTTGCTCTTTCCCTCTTGAAAGAGTGTCTTCTAAATGGATCGTGACTCGGCTTTCCTCCAACTTCATCCTGAGTGAACGCAGGACCTGCTGTCGTTAGACTGAGTGTACTTTGCCCACCGTGGATACACGGAATCGAAATTTTTTTTTTTTTCCAGTAAATGAGTTGGCATGCACCAAGAGAGGAGGACCAAGTATTACTTGGTGCTCTAGAGAACCATCTGTGGTCCCGGTCTTTCTGACTGTTGTGCACTTACTCCCTTTGGCACTGAGTTAAGGTGTTTACAAGGGGTGTGAGGGAGAGAGGGCAAAAGCATGCATGCGTGCCAACTGGATTTTCCTGAAAATGCTCTATGGCACTGGGGTTTTTTCCATGAGTCATTTCTAGGAAGCCATTGATACTCTGACAGCCACCGTTAGTCAGTTCCCCAGGTGGAGAAATGGGGTGAGAATGCCACTCTCCCCCACCCTCCTGGAGAGACCCACACTTACTTTAAAATACTAAAACAGCAAACCTTCAGGCTCCTGGCCACTCCTCCCTTGCCCGGGGGTGGGGTGAGAAAGAAGGCTCCTCTCAGCGGCCAGTGGCCACCCTGTGATCTCACTGGCAAGCAGTCCTGGAACTTTTACAATTGTTACAGCATAACAGCATCTGGTGGCTTGATCCAGTCCAAGGAAACTTGTCTGTGGTCCACACTTTCCCTGAGGTGCATGTGCCTCCCCCAGTGGCACTTGATTAACCAACAGATTTGACCAAGCTAATGAGCAGAGACCACCTGGAGCAGAGTCTGGTGTGCCTAGAGGTTTCTGTGGCTGCTGGGAAGGGAGTAACGTGCGGGGCTTCCCTGGAACAGAACATGCTGTGCAGGGGAAAGTGCCTGCTTTTCTCAGATGAGCTCAGCTTTATGTTGGGCCTCTTGTTGCCTGGGAACCCGAATTTAAAGCCACATCTGTGTGATGTGGGCAGGGAGCAATCTCATTTAACTTGCACAGCTGCTAATTAGATGTGAATTCTCAGCACGCCCTGGAGGAGACCCTCTTCAGCTGTGGGGCTCAGATGGAGGCCTTGACCTCCCAGCACATCTGGACTGTCTTTATAAGCAAAAAGGAACCAAGTGTACATTATGGATGCTGAGGAGGAAGTTAAATGGTTGAGATTAATTTATTCAAGCTTACTTTCTATAGCCATTAAAAAGTCAACGTCTTTCTACAGTTTGCTTTTTAGCAACAACTCTAAATCCACAAGGCACCGGATTTAAGTAACTTGAAGTGGTTTAGTGGTTTTACATCTTTATTGACACTCCCTGTCTTTGCACTTAAATTGTACATGTCATTCAAGGAGCCCAACGAGCTCACAATAGTCTCCTGGATTCCTTCACAGCTGGGCAGAGGCCCAGGTGAACAGTGGTGAACCAGACCTGGGGCAGCAGACTGTAGGCCCAGGTCTCGTGGCGGCACGTGCCACTTCAGTGTTTAAACTTCTTTCCTGCATGCAGTATAAACAAACACTCTGTAAAGACTGTAGCCACAGGTATCCATTTTGGCCAGCCCTCCACCTCAGACCTGCATCCAGCAGCATTTCCTTCTCCCATCAGCAGGACTGGATCCCACTGCTTCGCCCAGGGCGGCACCTTGTAGGCCCAGCTCCGGCCCCTTGGGGCAAAGCCAGAGCTTGGGGAGGACCTGGCTTAGAGGTAAGGGCATGTCCCAACTCTTCAGCTAGCCCAGGGGCATGACAAGAGTCAGTCCTTGCTGCCTGCTGGGGAACTCTAAGGTGTGTTCGTGGCCTCCAAAGCCAGAAGAGGCTATTATCTTGAGAGAGGTGGTGGGACGTCGACAGAATACTAGACCAGTGCTCCAGTTACATACATAACGTGAATAATATTAAAGCTTTCCAGTTCTTACAACTTTCCTTTGCCTTACCTTTCCCCAGTGCCCTAGAGGTGGGAAAGGAAAGGATATAAGAAAAACCCACTAAATGTGGAGTACATTTCGTCAAAGTCCGTGTGAGCCAGCCTGCCCCCAGTCACCACGATGTTGACGCCATCTCCTGCCTTCAAGTGCACGATGAGGTGGAATGCTCCTGGGCCCCCACAGGTGTGCAGAGCCCCTTGGGGCCGGTGGTATTCCAGGAATTCTCTCTTGTAGCCAGCTGTGTGCAGCTGAGCCACGCTGGCGTTGGAGACCGACAAGACCGCTTCCACGTATGCGTCCCTTTCGGGAGTGAGGGTGGCCGTGATCAGGTAGCGCCCATCGTATGGAGCTGTGAAGATCCCTGGGAGGAAGAAGGCAGACACGTGTTCATGGGCCATCACCCCAGCGCTTTGCAACAGGTTTTCAGTTCATGCCTGTGGGAGAGGTAGCCCACCTACACCCACCCAATGACAGGCATTGCTCTTTGCCACTGACCCAGTCCTCTTTGCAAGACCCACTGTGGAATGCTTGTCACATCCAGAAGAGGACAAATACTGCAGAACCTCCAGCCCTGGGTATAATTCCCACACCTCACCTACACCCAGCGCAGCCCTAGGAGGAGCCTGCCCCTTCGTGCCATGCGCAGTCAGGGAGAGAACCATCTGGCCTTGCTGGGGGAGAGCTCAGTCCTAACACTGGCCACAGTGCGCCGCCCGGGCTTGGGAAGACACAGGGCTGTGGCCCAGCCCGTGGCCTGCTCCCCCCACCACCCAAGGTACAGTGAACAACAGCCACCCAGGTCCTGGCTGCCTCTTGGAAGCTTTCTCCACTGAAAGTACCCCAAAGCCAACTTAGAATCAGCCTCACAGCTTGAACTCCAAAAAAACCAAAAAACTTGTTATTAACACAGGGAAAACCGCAACCAGCTCCCCTGTGGAGGAGCCAGTTTCCCTGCGCTGGGCCAGTAGACAAGTGGCATCCCTTCATGGCCAGAAGTTGGCTGATTCTCACTTAGCAAAGATGCGGAAGTGTGGGGATGGCGTGAGGAAGAGGCAGTGGGGTTTGTAGATGTGCTAATTGCAGAGCAGCGGTAGGTGGCCCCACAGCTAGAAGAGTGGGCGCCCACACCAAGTGCCGCCAGGAGCAGCCACTGTCCCTTGTCTCTGGGGAGAAGACTAGATTTGGAATGGAGGGCCAGGGGCTGAAAAGGAATCTCGGGGTCTGGGTCTTCACTCTGCCCTGAAAAATAGGCCACCGGCTCCCTTCCCCAGCTTGTTGTTAATCCTCACCCAAGGATATTTTTTCCATTGATTTTTAGAGTGGAAGGAAGAGGGGTTAGGGGGGAAAGAGAAACATCAATGTGAGAAACACATTGATTGGTTGCCTCCCACAAGCGCCCCTGACTGGGGGCGGGCGGTAGAACCTGCAACCCAGGCATGTGCCCTCGACCAGGAACCGAACCCGAGACCCGTTGGTGCACAGGCCAACGCTCTAATCACTGAGCAACACTGGCCAGGGCCCTTCTCCAACTTTCCATAGTAACTTAAAGCTCCAGGAGTCTTTCCTTAGGCACCTGGACCCTGAGGTCATACCTGGCCCCAGCACTCTGGGTACCTGGCCTTCTTATTCCCCCAGGGTCACCCAGAATGTACTGAGGACCTGCTCAACTAGAAAAGTTCTGGGCTGGAGGTCCCAGGGTCATGGGAGAAGTGTGGGTCACCGTCCCTGCTTGCAAAGATCCCCTGACCTGTCGGAGGGGACAAGCTGCCCCACCAACAGGGCAGCATGGACTGAGGGCCCTGGAGGAAGCTGAACTTGGGTTGAAAGCACAGGACGCTTCTCACACTGGGCTGGGCTGCCTGAGCCTCACGCAGGGTCCTGAGCTTGCCTCCAGGGGCCCTGGAGCTCCACTTTTCCAGCTTCTGCACGTGACTTATGCTCACTAACATTAAGTAAGAACCACTGACCGAAGAATAGGAGGGATTTAGCCTGATGGCCAGGCAGGGAAAACCTGAGTGTGACAGCTAAAAACTGCCCAGAGGGAACTCGATTCCACCTCCCAACAGTCATCTGCAAATCCACCAGCCATGGTGTGCACGCAGCCCCTGGGAGGACCCATGTGGACGCCCAGCTGCTGCCACTTGACGCACTGGCCTCTTCTCAGAGGTCTCCCAGCTCCTCAGGAAAGAACACCCAGGCCGCTTGGGTCCTCAGCACCTGCTCGGGCTCTGCCTGGCTTGCCTCCCCTTTACCCTGGAGACCAGATGCTCACGTCTGACCTGGTGGGAAGGGCTCTGCCTCCAGTCCCCAGGGACAGGCCCAGGTTGTGGGCCAGTGGGAAGGAGGAAGCCTGAGCGCAGGACCCTCGGGTGACCTCTGCTGCACTGTGCTCGTGGGCTGGGAGACAGCACAAGGGACTCAGGCAGCTGAAGTGGTTTCAGAGCAGGAGACCCTACATGCAGGGCCGCCCTCCTGCCCCTCCCCGGCTCTGCTCATCATAAACCACTAGCTGCGGAAGGAGGCAGGGCGGGGCGGACTCCACAGCCTGCCCCAGGGTGTGACACCAACAGACTGGGAGAGCCTTTATCTCCACAGTCACATGAACGACTCCCAGGCGAGGGCTGGTATGCTGACATCATGACTGGGAAATGTCACTGCACACCCACCGCCCTGCAGGCTGGAGCCCCCTTCACAACCCACAACGGGGAGCAGCAGCATTGCCAGCTGCCCCTCCAGGGCCCACAGCTGCTGGGCATCTCCGCCAGTACGGCTCCCCCACCCCAGGGCCCCACACAGCGCACCCCTCCAGACTTACCAGTGCTGGGATCATACACATCCCCGTCGTTGACCAGCACTTTATTAAAGAGGACAACACCGCCATCACTGGGGAAAGGCTTCTGGGTGAGCCCCGCAGAGAAAGACACCAGGAAGGGCGCTGGAACCCCTGGAACAGAGAGGACGGAGTGTTCACAGGCAGGTGGGGTTGGGGCCTGGAAGACGAGGCCTGTGTGCCTGTCTCGGGAGGCAGCCTCACCACTTTATTTTGCCTTCAAGCGGTAGAGCACCCAGGGACACACCATCCGAGAGCCAGGCAGTCAGATCGGCTGTGAGGATGGCAGAGCTGGGCAGTGGGACAGGCACTGGCTGGGAGTATTCATGTGTGAGCCCGTGTGTGAGACACTGTGTGTATACATGTGAGACCACGTGTGCAACACTATGAGAGAACTGAGGCTGTGTGAGAATTTCTCAGAGCAAACTGATGCTGTGTTGTACACCATACAGCGGGCGGGGGGGGGGGGGCGGGTGGAGTGGATAATGGGAATAATCTAGGGAGCTGCTTATTTATTGAAGAACTAACAATACCTGGACCCCAGGAAGCTGGTCAGGGCCACACCAGGCTTAGGTCCACCCAGTGGGCCTCTCAGGAAACTCCACGAGCTGGGTTCACGCATGAGGGAGAATTCCTGTCTCTGGCATGACTCTGACCCTCTCTGGGGAGCAAAACTTGCAGGGGCTCAGCCCACTGCAGTCAGCAGAGGCCCTGCCCACAGCTGGCGGGCAGGACGGCTGGGTCCCGGTCTCCACCCACACTCATAGCCCGAAGGGAGGAGGAGGACACACAGGGCAGAGGCTGCCACAGAGGACTGGCCTCCTGCCCAGGTCTCCTGGCAGACGCACCTGGGGAGGCTGCAGGCAGTGTCTTGGGGTATCCTGGAAAACAAAATGGGAATGGAGCATCAAACAAAATCCCACGCAGCTCCTCATTTTCAGAGCCCTTCTTTCTCACTCCTCACACTATTTAGGCATAGAGCAAGGGCACCACTCCAAGCCACCTTCCTAGAAACGTGCGTGTGCGCGCGCGCACACACACACACACACACCGCCCCCCCGCGCGCGCCCCCCCCCCGTACCTGCCTCCTCACTAGCCCACTTATCCCTGGGCAGGGAGGAAGGCCCTGAGGGTGAGCTGGACGAGGGACTAAGGAAAAAGGTGAGGCGCTGGGGCTTCTCAGCCAGGGAGAAGTCCAGACTGAGTCGTTCACAGGTGCCAAAGACCCTGCTAGCCCACCCCCCCCCCCCCCCCGGAGCGTCTGTTCGCAGCTTCCCCTCCAGCGGGGCTGGATGCAGTGTCTGTCACATGGATGGATGGAAAAGAAGGAAGGACTGCATGGATGGACAGACAACAATAGCTCCACAGTGAAGAAGCATCCATGACACGTGAAACTAATAGAAAACAAACTGCTTAGAAAACATTTGTTTACATGTCATAGCCCGGCGCCTCAGCTTCCTCATCTGTAAACAGGACTAATAACATCACGGTGCTGCCAGGAGAGCTGTAAGAAATTGACTGCCTGGTTCAGTCTCTGGCACGTGGCGGGGATCCCACAAATGTGCTCTCTTTGCCTTCACCAGTTAGCAGGGGACCCCACTCCCACCTGCCCCCAATGGTGCTGACACACTTGCACGGAGCACTTATTATGCACACACGTACTGAACTAGACTTTCTTCCCTGTCCTCACAGAAACTCCCTGAGGTCCTATCACCACCCTCACTGCAGGTGAGGGAGCTGACCCTCAGGTCAGGAGGCCGGCCCAGGGCCCAAGGCTGGTGATGACAGGTGGGATTTGAGCCAGAACTTTCCAGCTCACCCATTCTGAGACAGGCTGTCTACTGCTACATAAGCTCCCGGTACACATTTGGTTTCCCGGGTTCACTTCCTGCTGGGAAGATCAACGAGCTTCCCGTGGCCTGGATTCCAGCCCAGGGGACAATTCTAAGTGTAATTTATTGCACTCTCCTGGGGTGCCCCAGGCTCTGGGGGTTTGATTAGCATGAACTGGTCCCTCAGGACCTCAGCACCTTGGGAGAGCTACCTTTTAGATCTTGAACCCTGAACCCACAAGCCCCTGCAGCAGGCTCCGGAGGCTCAGGCTGCCCCTCCATGCAGTCGCACCCTCTGCAGCTCACGTGTGCTGGCCCCTGTGAGCCTTACCTGGTGCTCCTGCGAAGCCTTCCGCGCTGGAGATGGGCGCCTGCCCTGTCTGGCCATTCACGCTCTCGGGCAGGCCTCTCCCCGACACGCCCATCCTCCCGGGAGGCCCAGCCTCTCCAGTCTCCATAATGACCCCAGTGGAGCCAGGCAAGAAGGGCAGGCCTGTCCAGCCAGGCCACCCTGGCCAAGGCAGTGGCTGTTGGGGTCTCTTGGGCAGAACAGGCTGTTGGCCTGTGTGCAGCTGTTGTCCAGGGTCCTCAGGAGGTGGGGGCGCACTGGGCCTCGGCAGCGGCGGAGGCGTCAGCTCCGGAAGAGATGGCTCCGTGGGGACCTCTGCCCACTGCGGGGGCTTCTCGGAGGCCTGCGGGGCCTTCCCTCGGGGAGGAGGCGGGGGTGTTTCTGAGGGCTCCTCCGCTGAGCATTTGGAAAGTGGAAAGAAATAGAGTTGAAAACCTCAGGCCTGACTGCTCGGCCACAGCCCCTCTATGCTCGGGTGGCTGTCCCTAACGTAGCGAAGTCGGCCCTGCACCAGGGACACAAGAGCGGCCACCACCGCGTGGGCACAGAAGGGGCTGTGTGTCAAGCTGCCCTCGGGGGGCCTGGGAGCCACTGAGGCGGCCATGGGAGGCCCCTGCCAGGGGCGGGGGGGGGGGGGGGGGAGGGGAGTTTCAGCCTCCCTCCATGATGGCTGTGCTCTCCCAACAGACCCACTCTTGGCTCCAGCACCCGAAACGTCCTGATTTCACCGTGTAATGACCCCATGGGGGTGCCACAAGTTACTGAAAGGAACCAGCTGAACTTACATGCAGACAAGCTAGTCTTGGGGTCACTGTGGACGATTTCACAAGCTGAGGGCCTCTGTACACATGCCAAGGCAACCCCAAGCAGGTGTCCGGGAGCCGGTCCCCCTCTTCAGCCAGAGCAGGCCTTGCCCTCACCACTGAGATCCCCAGCAGGGGATTTCCACCAGAGGAACCTCCTGATTCACACGTCCTGCCCTCTTGGGATGGCACAGTGACGCAGCCAGGAAGCTGCCGCCCTGTCCTCCATGAATACGTTCCTGGAACGAGGCTTCCTTTAGAGGCCCACAGGGCGTCTAAAAATAACCAAGCCTGGCCAGACACCCCCACCTCCTCAGGCCCACATGGTGCCTCTAATGCCCAGGCTCCAGCGCTATAAAATTATGTCCTGGCAAAACCAGTGATTGCATTTTCAACATCATCTAGTTTGATTTTAAAACTCACTAAAGTAACTACGGCATAGAGAGTGTTGAAAAGTGAGAAGACTCCAAAATACATAAAATCTGGCAAATGATAACGCAACACTATTACGAATTCAGCGAAAAGCAACATAATCCTCTTTAGCTATTACTGAGCTGTTTAGCCCATCATGGCGTAAGCACTGCCTTGATTTTTGTGCTGTAACTCTGTTGGGAGGGGAAGCAGGGAGAGACGTGGGGGAGCCTAACGTACGGCCGTCTGTAGCTGGTAAGTCATACAGTCTATACAGTGTCTAAGTGCTACCTGTAACGTCTGTACAGGAAGACATGTGGAGCTATCAGTCACTTCGGAAATATGGAGGCAGCCAGAGGCGTTGCACGTGGTTGCCCGGAGTGAGGGTGACGGGGAGACCCGGGGGCACGGGCGCAAACTTCATCATCAGCTTCTCGGCACTATTTTTCCTGTTTTTATAAAATATAATTGTGGAAGACGCCCAGGGCCTATTTCACGGGTGGAGAGTGCCTGGCCCTCAGGCCACATAAGGCCTGAGAAGTCATTTGGTTTGGCCCTGCCAAGGCATAAGGAGTGAGTTCATTAAATGTGTGACCAAAGTTAGCAGCTAATTTTTAAGCTGATAATTTTGTATGTTCCTCGAACGATGTGATAAACATCCAAACGGCCCTGGCAGAACAAGGCTCTCCACCCTGGGCCCTGTTTCTCCCCGTCCCTTCCGCCTGCTTCAGTCTGTCTTCTCTCCTCCCCTCGCTGTCCTTCCTCCCAGGGCACACCTCTGCCTGAGCCGTGCCATCCAACAGCACTCCTCTGTGCGTCCCTTTCCTTCCTCCCACCAAGTCCTTCCTCTAAGCCCGAGTTTAGGTGTCTCCATCCAAAATGTATAAATAAAGAATACTTTCCTTAGTCCTACAACTTCAATGAATTACAGTCAGCAAAGTACCTCAAAATAGCAAAGTCCAGGCCCTAAAACTGGCCCTTTTTTGTTTCTCCCCACCAAGCCCTTCTCTCTGAAATCCACCGTCATTTTCCTGGTCTCTCATCACTCAGAGCTCAGAGTCATACTTTCCTCCTCCCTCTCTCCCTCGCTCCCGCTCTCCTTCTCTCTCTCTCTCTCTCTCTCTCTCTCTCTCTCTCTCTCTCTCTCTCTCTCTCTCACACACACACACACACACACACACACACACACACACATCTGTTGCTAAGTCCAGCTGACTCTAATTCTGAAATACTTTGGCTCCTTCTTCCACACCTTTTGCACAATGCCCTTTAGAAAGCATTCTAGTATCTTTTCCCTGCTCAGAACTCTTCAGCTGTTTCCCACTGCTGATCAAGTCCGATCAGATCGCCTCTGCCTGGCATCCCGAGGCCCCACCACCTGCCCCTCTCCTGCAGGCGTCAGTACCGCAGTGGTGCCCGGCTCTTATCTGAGCTTCGTTCCTGTTTTTTCTCACTCCTAAATGGCCTCTTTGGCTCCCTCACTGAGAGAAACACACCCACCCCTGAAGTTGCAGCTCAGATACCACTCCTCCGTGAAGCCATCCTGGATCTGCCCAGTAGGGCTTGAGCAATCCTGTCTCTGAAGCATGAAGCTCTCTGGACCTCTAGGGGCTCTTTCAGTTTCTTACCTGACCTCTCTTGCCAGGCGATGAGCACTGGAGGACACATTTCAATGATCTTTCATCCCCAGTGCGTGGCACAGGAAATTGTTTGGTGAATGAAAGGAGGCTGGAAGGATGGCAGGTGCTATGGGCCACACCCAAATTCCTGCCAGCCATTAAAGTGGCATCTTAATTTTGCCAACAGCTGCCCCTCTGGGGTCCTGTTAGGGCGATACTGGTGTGCGGAGTCAGCGATCGTTACCTCTTTCATAGTCGTCTCTCCCTCACCACCCAGACCCATCACACTGAGGGGAAGGCAGAGAGAAAAGAATGAACAAATATACTGCTTGGGCCAAGTATCCTCCACTGATCTCCCTGGGGGGTCCTTCCACAAGCACTGAGAGCCGAATGCTCCCATCACATCCCAGCAAAGAACGAGAAAGCTGCCCCCGGATGGAGCCCACCCCGGCCCCTCCAGCCCACACTCCCGCCGGCATCCTGTGGCTCCTGATGCATACACTTACTACAAACTTGAAACAAAGACCAGACAGCCTTTTGCTCACTCCAGAAAGATAACTCTGGCAGTCAGGCTTGCTGAACTGAACATGTGTTTCTAATTCAGACAGTGACCATCTGAGCCGAGTTCATGAGAGCCAAGTGTTGCTGCCCGCGTGTTTACGGCGTGAGGAGTGGTAAGCAATGGGTCAGCCACACGTGTGCTGCTCTTGTTGGGGAACCTGCCCCGGGCACTGCCCTGATGCCTGCGTGTGACCTCGGGAGCAGGCCAGGCAGGACACAGCCTTACCACGGAGGGACTTGGTAATAAAAGCCACTCCCTCTCCTTAAAAGTTCCTACTAAAAGCCAGTTTCAGCGTTACTAAAACAAAGGCCTGCCTTTAAAAACCACCCAAAATCCATGCGGCTGGTGTGCTGAGAACGCGTCTTCCAGCTGATTAATGCTGGGCTGTCTCTCCTCCTGCAGCCACTTGGCAACCCTGGAGGCAGGCTGGCTGCAATGTGAATCGAAGTTGCAAAAGTTAAGGCTCCTTAGCATGTTCCTGGCACTTTAGCGGTGTCTTGGCGCAGAACATGCGGCTGTGGGTCAGGCACTGGCCTCAGACGTCGGTGTCTGTGATCGAGGCCTGGCTGTGGGGAAGCCACTGAAACCTCCTGAGCTATTCCCTCCTCCACTACACAGGCCAACCCGGGTGGGTGGGGTGCGAGCCCCTAATCTCAAAGCACTGTGCACGCGGGAAGTGCAAGTCACCAGAGGTCTGGTCCAGGTGACACTACCCACCTGCGTCCGCCTGCAGACCAAATGCTGCAACTATGGAAGTGCTTTAAAGACGCCCATCAAGACTTCTGGCTTTAAAAACCCACCAAAATGCTGACATGAGGCAGCTAACTGGATGGACGCAGGATGTCCTCAGAGTCGATTACCACACTGAGCACAGAAGCTCGGTTTCTGGGGACAGCCCACACCGCCACCGCCAGGAAGTCCCCACGGTGGTTCCGCCCTGACTGCACAGAATGGCTGGGGGAGAGGGGCCCCACGAGGAAACAGCCAGTGATCTCCCTGCAGGAGGGCGAGGCGAGAGCAGGCCAGAGGCATGCCCCCTACAGGGTGGACGGGTAGGTACCTCAGAGGAAAACCTGCTCTGCTCCCGACAGCACAGGGCGGGAGCGGTCCTCATGGGGATGGCTCTGCTCTGAGCGCTGGCGCTGGCTGGCACAAGGCAGCTGGGCTGGCGACGGCCCCGCAGGGCCCCGCTGAGTCTTCCTCGCCAGGGCAGAGCCCAGTGGCTGGCGTGACCCCAGGGGTGGTCAGAAGGGGTCTCACTACCTGAGCGTCGGCATCACTTGGGAATTTCTCTGGTGGCAGAAACCCAAAGCTGATTCTAACGTTGCATGGAAAGGCGCAGGGGACCCACGCCACCTGATTTTCGGACTCATTATAAAGCTGCAGCCATCAAGACAAGGAGATCGATGACGAACGCGGAATCAGCCACCCTTCTGTTGGTGGCAGGTGTCACCGTCGGTGGTTTTATTCGCTCTCCTCACCTCCCTCCTGCCCGTGGCTCCCTTCCTGGGCACAGCTTGTCCAGGGCAGGCGGCTTCTGCGGCCTCGGAGGCCCCTCCCACTTCCGGGACCAGAGCTGGGTAGGGGCTTATTGTTTTCATTACAAACTTAGTTACAAACCCCTGGGTCTCCCCTCATCCCCGTGGAACAGGAACCTCCTGAGTGAGCCCAGGAGTTCTCGGTTTAAGCTCCCAGAGGGTTGTGCATGCATGTGGGAGAGCTCAGCCCGCAGAACACTGCGCTTCTACATGCGAGGTGACGGTGGAGAAAGGCGGCCGCCATTTATACCAACTAAAGAGCATTGCAACTCAGTGCCCTTGCCCTGGCCGCGTGGCTCCGTGGGCTGGAGCGTCCTCCTGTACACCAAAAGGTTGCAGGTTCGATCCCCAGTCAGGGCGTGTATGGGAGGCAACCGATGGATGTTTCTCTCACATCGATGTTTCTTTCTCTCTTTCTCCCTTCCTCTCTCTCTAAAATCAATTAAAAAAAAACAAAACACATATCCTTGGATGAGGATTAAGCAGACAAACAAACAAAAACAGATGCCTGCAGGGTCAAAGGCTGTATGTTGTCTGGAGTTAGTATGGTCTGAGGGTATGGCGTTTACTTAGCCTTTCTATGCTTATAACAACCCGAGGCCCACCACGCTGCTTAGACCTAACCGGGTCCCACACCAGCATCAGGCCACTGATGGGATTCTTAAAGCTGAAACACGCCTAAATGAAACATGATTAATATAACTGAAGTAGTGAGACATGAGAAGACAGAGGTGGGCGACTGGAAAGGGAAGTAATGCTGTGGTCACTAGAGGATGTTGAAACAATATTGTGGCTTCGACTCAGGCCGGTCCCTTCTTGGAACTGTGATGTAGGGAAAGAGAGCTTCCCTGATGCACAGAAATATTCGTTGCCCACATCTCTGCTCGGTGAAGACCCAGGTTTCTCAACACCAGGAAGTCCCCTGGCCTCCCAACTGTAAGGGGAACAGCGCAAACGCTGGAGTCAGCGGGCTCAGCGTCTCCCTCAGACCGGCGAAGGCTGGACGTGCAGGCCGGCACGGCTGCAGCCAGTTTGGGGTTGAGGATGCTTGCGGTGCAGGCCAGGAGGGTCCTGGGCCCAGGTAGGAAATAGACTCTGCCTTCCACCCTTGACTGACTTCAGTGAGGCTTAAACTGGGCAGCTTGGGGACCAGGTGCCACTGAAGGAAAGGGAGAGGGTGCTGGTGCGAAGGTGTGAAGGGCCGGGCCCACGCCCATCTGTGGAAACGGGAGTGAGTGTGTCCAGGCAGAGGCCCAACCCCTCCAGCCCCGCGGGACAGAAGAGCAAACGATGAGAAGCCTCCTTGTCCTTCAGAACCTAACCTATCCCCAAGTGCCAAGCTTCTGACAGACGTATTGAACATGAATTTTGAATGCTAGGCAGGGGCGATTACTAGGCTTTTAACACTCTCTACCTGGTCCACAATTTATCAAAGAAGAAAACAAAAGGGAAGGAAAGAGGGAGAGATGCCCTTGCCTGTCGAGAGCATTCTGCAGAGCAGCCGGAAGCCTGACACCCAGGGCTCCCCTCCCACCCCCACTGTATGGACAGGCCCGCTCACTCCTCCGAGGCTGAGGGAAAGGGAGAAAAGTCTGCCCAGGAACTTACTGCCCATCCATTAGAGGGGACAGAGGGTTAAAATAATGGGTAATGTTTACTGAGTGATCACCAAGGGCTAATTAATACACCTCTACTTAGGAGCGTTAATCCTCATAACTTTCTGAGGTATTATTATTGTTTCCAATTAATAGATGCAGAAAGTTAGGCACTAGGCCAGCCGTGGGCAAACTACGGCCCGCGGGCCGGATCCAGCTGTTCTATCCAGTTTTGCTCTCCCCTCCGCTCCTTTACTTTGAATTTATATTAGTTCACACAAACACTCTATCCATGCTTTTGTTCCGGCCCTCCGGTCCAGTTTAAGAACCCATTGTGGCCCTCGAGTCAAAAAGTTTGCCCACCCCTGCACTAGGCAGATAAATCACTTGCCCAAAGTTACAGAGAAAGTATGGGTTTGCAAACTGCTTCCTGGCTCAAAATCCTCTGATGGCTTCTCATTGTTCTTAAAATCCAAATCCTTTACCACAGCCTATGAAGTCCTGCATGCTCTGCTTCCCACCCCCTCTTTGGCCTCACTGTCTACAACCTTCCCCCTTGCTCACAGACTTGATCAAATGGGCATTCTGAGCTTTCAAAACTGGCATTCATTCCTGCCTGAGGGACTTTGAACATGCTGTTCCTGCTACCAGGAACACTTATCCCACAAATCTCTGCAGGGCTTGCCCCCTCACTTCATTCATATATCTGCTCTAAAGCTATCTCCACTGTGCAACCCTCCCTGACTATTCACTTAAAATATATTGTCCCCCCACCCCAGCCAGTTTGGTTCAGTGGATAGAGTCAGCCTGTGGACTGAAGGGTCCGGGTTTGATTCCAGTCAAGGGCACATGCCCAGATTGTGGGCTCGATCCCCAGTGTGGGGCGTGCAGGAGGCAGCCGATCAATGATTCTCTCTCATCATTGATGTTTCTATCTCTCTCTCCCTCTCCCCCTATCCTCTCTGAAATCCATAAAAATATATTTTAAAAAATAAACTAAAAAAAATAAATTGTCCCCCAATCTCTATTGCCTTACTCCGTTGTATCTTTCCTCACACACCGATTACTAGCTGAAATCACATCTTTATTTGCTTGGCTGTGCATTGTCTGTCTTCCCAACTACAGTGTAAGATCCATCAGTGCTGATTCTTCGCCTTTTGATAGGCACCTGTGCAAGTACTAGATGAAACTCCTGAACCTTGTGTCCCATAAAATAACAAACATCTGCACTAACAGGAGAGACAGGGAAGGGACTTGGATCTATTTTTTTTTTTAAAGGGTGTGTCATTTTTTTAAATATATTTTATTGATATTTTACAGAGAGGAAGGGAGAGGGATAGAGAGCTAGAAACATCGATGAGAGAGAAACATCGATCAGCTGCCTCCTGCACACCCCCTACTGGGGATGTGCCCGCAACCAAGGTACATGCCCTTGACTGGAATCGAACCTGGGACCTTTCAGTCCGCAGGCCGACGCTCTATCCACCGAGCCAAACCAGTTTCGGCAGGGACTTGGATCTATTTGAACATCAGCTGAAGCCCCTCTGCCCGCCCCCCAACTGGCTGCCTCCCGGATAATTCAGCCCCCACTAGGGATGCTCCTGAAGAAAAGAATGAGATCTGTGAGGAGGGCAGTGGACTGAATGGGAACTGTCTGCCTCCTGGACCGGCAATCTGGTCACTGGCCACTGCATACACTACCTTATGCATCCTCACCCCTGGCCCTTGGCTCCTGGTGGGAGATGAGGACTGACATTCACATTCCCTGCCTCCTGACAAATACAAGCCACATCACCCTTCAAAAGCTAACTTGCTTTGACCAACAGAATGTGGCAGAAGTGACACCATACCAGCTCTGGGCCCAGCCTGGAAGAGGCCCAGCAGCTTCCACCTTCCCTTACGGCCAGTTGCCATGTAATAAATCTGACCACCTTGAGACCACCCTGCTGTGATGGAGCCCAAGTTAGCCACATGGAGAGAGAGAGAGGACAGCCAATGGAGGAATCCTGTGGCATAGACAAGTGACTGAAGTCTTCCTGGACCTTCCAACCCAGACAGGCCAATGCCAGCTGACTGCAGCCAAGTAGATGGCTCAAGTCGACACCAAATGGGGCAGAAGAACCGCCAAGCCAAGCCCTGCCTGAGTTCCTAACTTGCAGAATAATGGAGAATAACACATCTTTGTTGTAGGTTGTTACATGGTAATAAGTGATTCATTCACACCAACTCCTCACCAGGTATGCCCTCCATCCTCCTCCTTTTCTGATCCCTACTCATCCCTCAATTATTAGCTCCAGTAACACTTCATTCCAGAAGTTTCTCTCATCACTCTACCTCACTCCTCACCCCACCAGCCTCTGAATTCTCAACCTTGGACACTCAGCTCAGGTGCTCTCTCCTCTGAGAAGCCTTCTCAACTTCCGCAGCAGCTGTGGGTGCTACTCCCCAAGCCCAGGGCACCCATGAACACTGCATTCCCATAACCAACCCTGTTTGCTTGCTTCCCCTCAGACTGTCACTGTCATATTCACATACTCCACACACATAGCGCATTACCGACCACACAATAAGGGTTCAATAAGATCCTATGAACTAAAAAATAACCCCTACACCACCCACTACACCTGTACATACAGTCTCATTCAGGTCTCCGCAGACCTGTGTGTCTTCGCCACTATGACTGACAATGCCTTGCAGGTGAAGACTGTGATACTCATCTGTATCCCTCACAGAGCCTTGCACATAGTAGGAGCTCAGTAAATGTTCTGTTGACATTTTACTAGTCAATGTGTGACTTACACTGTGATCCTAATGCACCCATGGAGCTCCGATACTCAGGTCACAGATATCCCAGCACTGGAGGCTACACACGGGCAGATAAAGCTCTGCTTGGTTATTTGGGCTCTTTGAAATTCCCGAAAGTCCATGCATTCCACATTCACAACATTGAGTTCATCGCAAAAGGATAATCTTTTGGAAGCCACACCTCCAACTCCAATTTCAACAGACCAATGTGAGAGTCCACACAGCGTCCCACACTGCTTGGGAGTTGCAAATCAACTGGAAATATCTGGTTCAATAGGTTACTATAAAGCACTGTCCAGACAGCACTGTCACCACAAGGGACAATCATTCTATGAACACCCACAGTCTTGTGACCATTACTCAACATTCCAGAGATACAGGAGCTTCGTGGGCCTGGGGAGGAGGGGGAGGGTTATAAATAGTGTGGTGTGGTGGGCCCAACACTGGGTCAGAGGCCAGCTTCCTGCTCCTGGTTGACATGGGTAACTCCTTATTTACAAACCCCTTATCTCTGACTAACTCAGACCTTCCCCATGCCTCCTGAGGACCTGGCCCTGGCTCTCCCCAGTCAGGCCAGGGCTCATCTACCTCTCATGCTCCAGCCACCCCTTCCTCGCGTTTTATATCTCAGCTGGGACCTGATCATAAATCTTATAGGCTCACACGGCCATGAAATTTCAACTCAACGCATAAGGGCCTTTGTCACCTGGAGCTGCGCAAGGTAAAGAAGGTGATAAAGGCCCAAAGAGGAGGAGAGAAAAAAAGAAAACAGGGAGGGGAGAGGACAAGTCAGGAAGTGGTGGTGGTGGGGAGTCCTTCTGTCCAGCTGGCCCTGAACAAGTCCTCATGGACTCAATAAGTCGACGTTCAACTCTGGGAGACACAAAGGAAATATGCGCTAGACCGGAAGACAACAGTTCGTGGATGATGCAGCCTACACAGGTGCTTGAATGCTACAGTGATGTCAAATTCTTTTAAAAGCTTCTAAATACTTGTTCTGAATGTTGCTATTTATGTCATTGCTACCCAGCACCAAATGATTCACAAACTGGCACCAATCTATGAGCACACTTTGAGTAGCACTGATGTAATTAATTCCACAAACTGTCCAAAATCTAGCATAATACATGTTGCAAACACATACAAGAATGATATTGTAAAGGTCAACTTACCTGCTGATGGCTGAAATTTGATCAGATCTTGCAAGTCAGTGGAAATCTGGAAAACGTGGCTGTAGAACTGCTGCACAGAATTCTTCAGGCCAGAAATGTCTCTGGAATGTGATCGGAGGGTCCCGTTCATCTGCCTGACACAACTCCACAGGCCGCTGACATGCTTGTTGAGCCCTTCCTTGATCCTCTGAAGACTTCCTGAGATGGAGTCCAGTTTGCTGCAAGTTTTCTCCATCTGAGACACCCTGTCCTCAACCACCGAGACCTCCCTCTGGACCCCATGCGTATTTTCCTTACAAGTGTCTAGCTCAGCGAGCACCTGGCTCTGCAGCCTCTGCCATCTCTCCTCCAGCTGGCTGCAGCAAGGAGCCTTGGTGTCCTGGGGAGACGGGAGGGGCTCCACCGTCCTTTCTTGCTCACCCCCCTTAGGAAACCCATCCACTCCAGCGTTTTTACCTTCCCTACACTTGCTCAGCTCATTCTGAAGATGATTCATATCATCTTCTGTGTGGTTTAGTTGAGAATAAAGAAAACTAAAATCCTGTTGAAGTTTCTGGATGCTACGTTCAGTTTCTTGAAATTTCCTATGCATCGTGTCATTTAGAGACTTCAAAAGGCTCAAACTATCACCCACTGTGTGGTCTTCTCCATTTGGCAAAGTATCTTCTATCCCATGAAGCTCTCCCTGCAGGCAAATATCCTCAACAACTTGAACTTTCTTCTTTAAGTGGTTTAATTCCACCATAACCTGGTCATGCCCAGCCCCTGACCCATCTGGTAGGGCTGATGCTGGGGGAGTGGGTTCTGCATCAGTGTTGTTGGTCATCTCTAGGATCATGCTCCCCAGACGCTCTTCCAGAGACTGTATTTTCTGGTCAAGAAGTTGCTTCAAGTCATCTACCTCTCCATTAATGGTCCCCCGGAGGGTTTCTTCAATGTAAAAGCAATGTTCTTCCGCATTCTTCTCTGTCACATTGATCCTTGCATCTAATTCGTTCCATCTTGCATCAAAGTCCACATCTGGCTCTGGAACTTGGAGTCGGTCAAACTCATTGTCCAGTCGCCCATTTAGCATTCTGGTGGCTTCAGCAACTCTTTCAATTTTCTGATCTAACGCCTTGATCTGTTGCCCAAAGTCACCAGTCTTTTCACCATCACAGCAATTTGACCGGGCTGAAGGATCTTGTAGCTGGGCTCGAAGTTCATTTATTTCTTTTTTCAGGTTTGTTTCCTTCTCTCCTATAAGCTCAATCACTCCCAGATAGCTGCTCCCATAGTCATCACACTGCTGTTGAACACCTATCAGCTTGTATTCACAGGAGTTCTTCAGATCGGCCAGCTTTCTGTCCATTCCCTCCATGAGCTCCTCTCTCAGGGCTTCAATCTTACTATCGACATAGGCTTGGTAGAGTTCATTGGTCGTCATGGTCACCGTAGGGCCCTGGGCAGCCTCCTGGAGCTGTTTAAGCTGCCCTTCATAACCCTTCACTTTCCCATCCAGCTCTTCCAGCTTGTCACTCTTGGTCTTCAGAGCATCCTTGACTTCAGCCAATTCGGATTTGATGTCCTTCATGCCAGATTCCTTTTTGTTGAGGACACCAGGAAGCTGGACCGTTTCAGTATCTCTACCAACAGCACTGTCAGGCACTGGCTGAGGGTGTAGGTTACTGAGCCACGATGCCAGCATTTTGCTGGCATCGTCCTGAATGGTATGTTTGATGTTTTCATTCACTCCAGCAATGGAAGACTGGAGATCAAGAACTGTCCTTGTGAGCCGGAGAACCTTCTCCTCGAGCACCTGGATTTTCTTATCCTGAAGTTCTTGGGGACCCAGTTCTGGATCTACTGCCCGACTTGGTTCCACAGCACGAGTTGGTGACAAAGTCTTCTTGGGCTCTGAGACTTGGCTTGGTTCATTGTCTGTTACAAAGAAAAGTTAAACATGACTCAACATTTTCTACTTTTACTTGTTTCTGCAAAGACAATAACCAGGGTACTTACAGAATACACTTAAACCTTCACTTCAACATCCACTCTCACCACAGGTAATTAGAGTGGAAAAGACTATGGGCCTTCAGTCAAACAGATCTCTACTTGCATTTTGCCTCTGCAGTATACTGTCTGCCCTCGAACATGTGAATTAACTTCTGTGAACTATAATCCCCTCATCCATGGAGCAGAGGTACTATCTTCCCTCCTAGGGTGTTAACAGAATATGTACACAGCACATGATACTCAATAGTCTCTTTCACCCTGAAGGGAAATATTCTTTATCTACTTTATCATACAAAAATATCATCCCCCACACTAATGAACTGCAGCCACACCCCAACGGTTGACTGCATACTGTAAGACCACAAGAAGCCACTTTATCGAGATCCACCCATTAGCTGTTGGGTGGTATATTAATCGAGCAGCAAGTTACTCTCCATGTAACTCCTAAATGTTCTTTTACTTTTATTAGCATCCCTATGCTAGAAGAGTCTCAGAGACATTGTTTGGCGCTGTTATGCAGTTGGGGAAACTAACAGCAAAAGAGAGATAAAGCAACAGATTCTCTTGGCATCTCCTAACAATGGAGCCGTTTGGCCATATGTAGGAAGGTTCACTAAGTCAAAGAATATAAACTTTGAATATTTGATAATCCTACCTTGAGAAATATAACCCCAAGGAAACAGTACAAGAGAAAAAAAATATTATAAAGATGGTTGTGATGAGTCATAAAGTAAAAATAAACTGGTAGGTATAGAGAAAGATAAACTAAAAGGAAATGATCAAAACTGGAGGCATTGGAAATTAGAAGAAAATTGAATAGTGCTTTCAAATCTAAAGGAAAATTATTTCCAACCTGGAATTCTGGAACTAGAATAAAGTTATTTTTAAACTATAAAATATCAGAAAGTTTCTCTCTTGTGCAATCTTCTCATGAGACTAAGAGAAGATGTGCTCTACCAAAGTGAGGGAGTGGGTTGAAAAGGAGCAAACAGGTCCAGGAAACACAGAATGGATAGGAGAGGCCAGTTCAGATCACAGGCAGCAGCTGTGAACAGAGTGGGTGGCAGCCAGGTCAGGCAGCGAGGGCTCGAGGTGAGATTTCCTAAGAAATATGTAACTGATGTATTGAATGTAATGAGAGGCCTTTTAGACAACCAGAGGAGAGTTTAGGTAGAAATAGGGGTAAAAACATAGAAAACCAAGCAATGAAAAATGTAAGATCATTATTCACTTTACAGAAATCAAAAAGCTGTATATGCCTGGCCAGTGTTGCTTAGTGGTTGAGTATCGACCTATGAACCAGGAGGTCATGGTTCAATTCCCAGTCAGGGCACATGCCTTCAGTGGGGGACAGCCAATCAATGATTCTCTCTTATCACTGATGTTTCTATCTCTCTCTCCCTCTCCCTTCCTCTCTGAAATCAACAAACAAAAAAATATATTTTTTAAAAAGCTGTGTGGGAGAGGGGAAACCAAGATGGTGGCATAGGTAAACACCTAAACTGTTGCCTCGCACAACAATTTCAAAACTACAACTAAAAGATAAAACGGACATCATCCAGAACCACAGGAAGGCTGGCTGAGTGGAAATTCTACAACTAGAAGGAAAGAGAAAAGCACACTGAGACTCAGAGGAGCTGCAGAAGACAGAGGTACGGAGACGCACGTGCGGAGAGGACTGGCAACTGAGTACACGGCTGGCTTTCTCAAGCGGGAGGGAGACAAAAGCTCCTGACTGCACTGAACTCCAGTTCCAGGCGAGACTCTGGGGACCCAGACTCATTCGGGGAGAAACTGGACTGTCTGGCAGCGAGCGAAACTCGAGGGCAGCTTTCTCTCAGAGGAGCTTGCAGCGATTACCGTGGGACACTGAGACCCAGGGGCCTATTAGGGCAGGGCTGACGGGAAGCCAATGCTGTCTGCTCCGCCCTGAGACTCCGCCCCATCCAAGCTGAGCACAGAGGCTTTTGCAAGTCTTGTCTCATAAGGGTGTCTCCAGCAAAGAAGTTCTCCCAGCATAGACACAGCTGATCCTCACAGCCAATTGGCCTGGAGGTCAATTCCTCCCAGTGATACCAACAACAATCAAGGATTAACTACAAGACTGTGCACACAGCCCACAAAGGGGTGCACCAAAGGTGTCCACCTCAGGTAACTGGGGAGGCTGAGCCACTGTGCCCTAGAGGACACCTAGCACACAAAGCTACTCTACCAACTCAGGGAAGCAGCCAAAATGTGGAGACAAAGAAACAGATCACAAATGAAAGAAATGGAGGAAAGCAAATGACTGGATATAGAGTTCAAAACCACGGTTATAAGGTTTTTCAAGAATTTTCTAGAAAAGGCCGATAAAATTAGCGAGACCCTTGAGGATATGAAAAAGGACCAACTAGAAATTAAGCATACACTGACTGAAATAAAAAATAATATACAGAGACCCAACAGCAGACAAGAGGATCGCAAGAATCAAGTCAAAGATTTGAAATACAAAGAAGCAAAAAACACTCAACCGGAAAAGAAAAAAGAAAAAAGAATCCAAAAACTTGAAGATAGTGTAAGGAGCCTCTGGGACAACTTCAAGCTTACCAACATCCGAATTATGGGGGTGCCAGAAGAAGAGAGAGAGCAAGATTCTGAAAACCTATTTGAAGAAATAATGACAGAAAACTTCTCCCACCTGGTGAAAGAAATAGACTTACAAGTCCAGGAAGCGCACAGAACCCCAAACAAAAGGAATCCAAAGAGGACCACACCAAGACACATCATAATTAAAATGCCAAGAGCAAAAGACAAAGATAGAATATTAAAAGCAGCAAGAGAAAAACAGTTAGTTACCTACAAGGGAGAACCCATACGATTGTCAGCTGATTTCTCAACAGAAACTATGCAGGCCAGACAGGAGTGGCAAGAAATATTCAAAGTGATGAATAGCAAGAACCTACAACCAAGATTACTCTACCCAGCAAAGTTATCATTCAGAATTGAAGGGCAGATAAAGAGCTTCACAGATAAGAAAAGCTAAAGGAGTTCATCACCACCAAACCAGTATTATATGAAATGCTGAAAGGTATTCTTTAAGAAGAGGAAGAAGAAGAAAAGGTAAAGATAAAAATTATGAACAACAAATACATGTCTATCAACAAGTGAATCTAAAAATCAAGTGAATAAAAAATCTGCTGAACAGAATAAACTGGTGAATATAATAGAATCAGGGGCATAGAATGGGAGTGGACTGTCCTAACCGGTTTGGCTCAGTGGATAGAGTGTCGGCCTGTGGACTGAAGGGTCCCGGGTTCGATTCCGGTCAAGGGCATGTACCTTGGTTGCGGGCACATCCCCAGTGGAGGGTGTGCAGGAGGTTCTGATTGATGTCTCTCTCTCATCGATGTTTCTAACTCTCTATCCCTCTCCCTTCCTCTCTGTAAAAAATCAATAAAATATATTTAAAAAAAAAAAAAGAATGGGAGTGGACTGACAATTCTCAGGGGGAAAGGGGTGTGGGGGGTGCGGGAAGAGACTGGACAAAAATCGAACACCTATGGATGAAGACAGTGGGGGCGGGTAAGGGCAGAGGGTGGGGTGGGAACCGGTGGAGGGGAGCTATGGGGGGAAAAAGAGGAACAATTGTAATAATCTGAACAATAAAGATTTATTAAATAAATTTAAAAAAATAAGCTGTGTTGGAAAAGCAACAGATTCATAGCACATCACAGTTGTAAACATTCTCTACATAGTTACTACAAAGTAAACAGCAAACACTGAATAAATAAAAACGTGGTATAACTATATGGAAAAGATGGCGGTATACAGGAGCAGTGTATTGGCCAGTGTATAGATGAAAGGGAGTCAAATCCTCTCCTTCCATGTGAGAAGTCAATAGCTAGAAAGTTAAATTACAGAAGAGCACCGGAAGCATTTAAAGTAAGTACCCCTGTGGAGGGAAAGTGCTTTTCCTAACGGTCCTTATAAAGCTATTTGCCTCATTAAACTGCATGTATGTTTAAAGGTTTCTGAAATGAAAACTGAACCTAAACAAAACAAAAATAAACTATCTGTTATGATCCACAACCATGTGTGCCCATCATAGTACCTTCATGATTTAGTGTAACTGCTTGTCTCATGTTTGCCTTCCGTGAGGCCAGGGACTGTGCTTGCCACCGTCTTCCCATTTCCCAGGTTACCTGGTGTAGCTATAGAAGCTCAAAAAATATTTGTGGGAAGAATGGATTTTCCTTTCACAACCATCTATATGCTGACACACGAAAGAGAATAATGTTTTATAACAAAATACTAACAGTAGTTATATTTTGGTGATGAGAAAATTTGTACTTAAATATTTTCCTATGTTTGCCCTGCTGGTGTGGCTCAGTCGGTTGGTGTGTTGTCCCATACACGAAAAGGTTACGGGTTCGAGTCCCAGTCAGGGCACACACGAGAGGCAACTGATTGATGTTTCTCTCTCTTCCCCTTCCTCTCTCTAAGCATATCTTCAAGTGAGTATTAAAAAAAAAGCAAAGGTGTACTTCGGCGAAATGATCATTTCTTTCTTAGCAATTCATTGAGTTTCTGCTACTTCACTTCAAAAAGTTAATTCAGAAACAAATTTAAGAATAACCTCACTGGATGCTTGTAATGTGAGACTTAGCGTTGCAAATATCTCACCCCAAACAGAATGAGGATGATTCTATATACCTATTAAAAAAAAATTTTTTTAGCTCCTTTACATTCGGGTTTATGGGAGCTTATAGATGAAAGTAAACACACACAAAGCATCACTGCTTTTGAATCTCTTCTCATCCCTGCCTCAGGCGATACAAGTCTGAAACTCCCAGCATCCCCTACTCGGACCTCTGGGGCCTTGGCTCTCACAGTAGGTGGCCCGAACAAAGCCATTTACTTGCAATACGTTTGCCTTCCAATGGCTACTGCTTCTGCACATAAACGTATGTGCGCCCCGCGCCGGCTGGGCTGCGGGCTGGCTTTGCGTTCTTTGAAGACGGAGAGCTCCGCGGGGTGGCTGAGCGTGCTGACTGCGGAGCACCGGGAGGGAGTGCCGGCGGCGGGGCGGCCCAGCGGCGAGGCCGTTACCTGTGGGTTTCTTCAAGCTGCTCCGAGGCCGGGCGGGCGTGGGACGCGGGGCCTTCCCGAGGTCTCTGGGGCCTTCTTGGCAATCTGCCCCTCGGAAGCCCGGGCAGCACCTCCATTCCAGCTGTGTCACCATCTTGTACCTGGTGACGTACCTGGGCCTGAAGTTCACGCGATAGCTGTGGAGAAGAGGGGCATCTCTTTACCGGCTGCTGTCACAAGCCCGGCGCTTCCCCCGGGGGAGAGGACCCAGGTCACTCCGGGCCCGCCGCTTCCTGCCAGTCTCCTCCACCCAGCAGTGCCCTCCTGGGGTTCGGCCCACATCCTACTGGCCTCCTCCCTCCACCTCTTAGGTTCCACCCACCGCACCCCAGCACCCCTCCCACTAACGGCTGGGGAAGCAGACAACTTAGCAAAACCTGGCCGCGCCATTCCCACTGGACACGGCCAGTTTTCACAAACGGAGCTTTTGTTTCACCCAAGACTTTGTTCCAGAGTTTGCTGCTTTGTGGACAATTTTTCAGGTGTCACTCGGTCATTTGTTTTAAAGATGCATCCCCGGCCTGGCTGGCATGGCTCAGTGGTTCAGCAGTGACCTATGAACCAGGAGGTCACAGTTCAATTCCCGGTGAGGGCACATGCCAGGGTTGCAGGCTTGGTCCCCAGTTGGGGGCGTGCAGGAGGCAGCCAGTCAATGATTCTCTCTCATCACTGATGTTTCTGTCTCCCTCTCCCTCTCCTTGCCTCTCTGAAATCAATAAAAATTTATTTAAAAAAGAAGCCTCCTGGCCCCCTTTCTCCCACAGAACCCAGGCCATGACCTCCGCCCTCTCTCCTGGCACTAACAAGGTGGCAGGCCTCGAGCTACTCAGGTACTTGTGTTCAGATTTTTTAAAATGTCTTGACTCCTATAGCGAATGGAAGAAACAGGAATTAGTCCCCTTTGAATATGCACGTCCCCTGATGCACGTGTGCATCACACAGACCCGGTGACGAGCTGTGAGGTCTCCACACCAGGCCTGGGCTGAGACCCGACAGTGGCCCAGTGGACGGCACCCCCAGGGCCCGGCGCACAGCTCAGGTGCAAACCGGCTCCTTCATTCCCCCAACCTCTATTTCTGGCTCGGGACCATGACTCCTGAACCTCGGCCCGTTCTCTTCACATTGAGCACCAGCACTCACAGCTGGGCATGTTTTTAGGGCCAATTCCCAGAAAGAAAGAGTCTTTGTATCATTTCCCCCGGGTTGCTGCATGCTGCTCGGGGGTGGGGTTCGGGTGGACCAGCCGCCCGGTGGCCTATGGCCCTCTGCCAGCCAAGCGAGCCCACCTCGGGCAGCAGCCTGTGGCAGGCGCTGTTCAGTTATGCGCTGAGAGACTTGTAAGTCCTGCATGGAATGGACTCAGGAGGGTCAAACCGTGTCACCCAGAACCTGGAATGCAAGGTTCTCTGCCACCAGCCAGGCCAGGTGGCCTGCAGAACTCCCAGGGGGCCTGCTGGCAGCACTGCCCGGCACCTCCCACGGCCCCTGTTCCAGCCAGCGGTTTCGGCCCGAGAATCACTGTGAGCAGCTGAGCAGCTGCTGGTGCCTGCGCCTCACCTCAGGGTGCTGGCTGAATCGGTCTGTGGTGGGGCCTGGTGTGGGGACTGGGAGGTGTGGTGGGAGCCCTTTTCAAGGAAAACTGAAGAGAAAGCCCAGTAAATAGAAAAGAAGGGCTGCTCAGGGAGTGAGGGGTAAGGGGTGGGGGGAGCAAGACCTCCTTCCTCGGCTCTTCATTCTCTCCCATCCCCACCACACCCCCCAGCAAGTCCCCACAATTCAGAGTTTCCTCTTTTCACAATGAGAAACAGAGGCTCAGAGAGGCTGTGACTGCCCAGGTTCCAACGGTCAGGAAGGGCAGGGCTGGGATGGAAACTCGAGTTCTCCTCCACGCCCCCCCCCCCCGACACAGCACCCCCCCCAACCCCCCTCCCCCCCACCCCCCGCGTGCAGCAGCAGCAGCGAGCCTCTCTGGCACTTGCCCTACATGCAAACCGGCGGCATCCACCGGAGATGGTCCCGAGGACGTGGGCAAGAAGGCAGCCACTGTCCCCTCAGCAGGCATTCATCTGAGTGTCTAATTCGGTCCAGGTGCACACGCGCCCGTGGCCCTACCACCCACCCGCCAAAAGAATCCTCTGTGTGGTCCTAGAAATATTAAAAAAAATTCCACTTCATTGTTTTGCACGCTCAAGAGGACAGCATAATGCTGGAAAAATGTGCAACCTCAGAAAAACGTGGTTCCTCTGAGCATTTGAGATTGAATGTGAAAATGCGCTGCCCTTGGGTTTTGCTCATGTGCCAGGAGATGACAGCCCACGTTAACCCCTTCGGATGAGGCTGAGCATAGGAGGCTCGGATGCCCTGGGAAGAGGTTCGACCTCGCACCCCACCCAGGGCCGTACCCCTCACTGCTGAGCCGTGAAGGCAGTATTCTTTTGGAGCCAGCTCATAACTTAGGAAAGCTCCCTGGAGTCCCGCCTTCCTCTCCACCCTCACACGCACCCGCTCCCACCCTCCCCTCGCTGGCCGGGCAGGGTTCCGGTCTCAGCAATGGAGTTCAGGTGCCGGCATCCCTAACAGCTTCAGGCCCAGTAGGGGAAGCGCCTCGGGGTGACAGCTGGAAACGATCAGGCAGCCACCTCTAACCGTGGGAAAGCGCACGCCCCCACTTCTCTGTGCACAACGACATGGACCCCAAGCGGCTTCGGGTCCTCAGACCTCAGGGTGGAGGGTGAGGAAGGAAGGTAGGGCTGGCCAGCTCCAAAGGCACACTGGGATTTCCCCCACAGAAACGGGGTGTCTGCTTCCACAGTAGCCCGCCGGGGGGTTGCACAGAGGATGGGAAGAACGGATGGGATTTCCATGCCCCCAGAGCATGGCACACAATACCCTGGCCAGGGAACGTTACAGAAAAGCCTGGGCCTTTACTCCTCAACATTCTCCCTTTCATTGGCGTGGGGCAGGGGGCACCCAGGTCTCTGTACCTTTCAAAACCTCCCTACCTGGTTGTCAAGCGCAGCCAGAGTTGAGAAGCAGCCTCAGACCCAGGACCGCCTCTGCCCTGAGGCAGCCAGGGCTGGACCACCAGCAGGGAAGTGACTAGAGCGAAAGCAGCCCAAGTGTTACCAGGGGCCCCTGGGCTGTGAGCACACAGAGATGCTCGAGGGATACTTTCTCAACCAGCTCACTCACTGCACCCAGCTGGGCCACCACACCGAGGGGCTGAGGGACCGACACCCACAGGAGGTGCTGGGAGAGCTGGAGGGCTGACCCAGACTGCAGCCTTGGCCCCTCCCACCGCCGGTCCCTTGGGAGGCACCAATCCCAGCTGCCACAGCATCCTGGGGGACCCTGGGGGCTGCGGCCTGAGCCTGCCCAGACCCCTGCCTCAGCCATGCCCACTCGCCCCAACTCTCCTCTCCCTCTGGGACTCTTTTTTGGGGTGAAACAAGGGTTTACCATCTTTACAAGTTCAGCCTGCGTGTGAAAGGCACCAGCGCAGCCCGAGGAAATGGTACTGAGAAGGAAGGTAGCAAGAAAAGAACTGAAGACGTTGAAGCAGAGTTCAGGGACCACACGGCTGGAAGGGTCCCAGTTAGAACAGAATGTGACAAAATGACTGTGCCTTCCTTTGACCTCAGCACCACGACTCCTTCCTCCTGGCTTGAGGTGAGACCTCTTCCGAACACGCTTCCATTCTCTCCTGCATCTGCTTGCTCAGCGCCTGTCTTTCCTGCAGGCCGTGAGCCCACTGGGGCAAGCACACCTGCGGGTGGTGTCCTCCACTAAAATCGCAGTGCCTAGCCAGCCTAGAGTAGGTGCTCAATAAACAATTACCAATCAACTAATAATTGATCAATCAAACAATAATTAATTAGTGATAGGTCTATTTTCGACAAGGTTTTGTGGAGTCCAATGTCCTAATTAAAAATGTCAGAATTAGATAGAGAAACCAAGATGGCAGCATAGGTAAACACCTAAACTGCTGCCTCGCACAACAATTTCAAAACTACAACTAAAAGACAGAACGGACACCATCCAGAACCACAGGAAAGCTGGCTGAGTGAAAATTCTACAACTAGAAGGAAAGAGAAAAGCTCACAGAGAATTGGAGGTACGGCAAAGGGGCTTTGTGTGTGCAGAGAGGAAGGGCGGCTGAGAGCCTGGCTGACTTTCTCTGGCGGAAGGGGGAAGGAAGCCTCCGACCGCACTGAACCCCAGTTCTGACTGCACTGAACCCCAGTTCCGGGCGAACCCCTGGGGACCCACGCTCTTACGGGGGGAGTCTGGACTCTCGGGCGGAGACTCGAGCTGGGAAAGGCAGAAGTCTGAAGGCGCGCGCGGACCAGTGCGCACAAAGGCTGCGGAGGTTGCCACAGGCTTTCCCTAGTGGAAGGGAGTCAGAGGATCCTGACTGCACTGAGCCCCAGTTCTGACTGCAGTGAACCCCAGTTCCAGGCGAGCCCCCGGGGACCCACGCTCTTGTGGGGGGAGTCTGGACTCTCAGGCGGAGACTCGAGCTGGGGAAGGCAGAGGACTGAAAGCGCACATGCGCGCAAGGGCAAGGCTGACAGGAAGCCAAGACTGAGACTCCACCCCATCCAAGCTGAGCACAGAGGCTATTGCAATTTGGCAAGTCTAATCCTATAAGGCTGTCTCCAGCACCGAACTTCTCCCAGCATAGACACAGCTGATCCTTACAGCCAACTGGCCCGGAGGTCAATTCTTCCCAGTGATACCAACAACAATAAAGACTTAATTACAACAAGGCTGTACACACAGTCCACAAAGGGGTGCACCAAGAGCGTCCACCTCAGGTTAACTGGGGAGGCAGACCCACTGGGCCATATTGGAAACCTAGCACAAATATCTACCTTACCAACTCAAGGAAGCAATGAAAATGCAGCGTCAAAGAATCAGATCACAAACGAAAGAAATGGAGGAAAACAAACGACTGGATATAGAATTCAAAACCACGGTTATAAGACTTTTTAAGAATATCCTAGAAAAGGCTGATAAATATAACGAGACCCTCGAAGATATGAAAAAGGACCAACTAGAAATTAAACATACACTGACTGAAATAAAAAATATTATACAGAGACCCAAAAACAGAATAGAGGAACCCAAGAATCAAGTCAAAGAATTGAAATACAAAGAAGCAAAAAACACTCAACCGAAAAAGCAAAAAGCAAAAAAAAAAATCCAAAAAGTTGAAGATAATGTAAGAAGCCTCTGGGACAACTTCAAGCGTACCAACATCAGAATTATGGGGGTGCCAGAAGAAGAGAGAGAGCAAGATACTGAAAACCTATTTGAAGAAATAATGACCGAAAACTTCCCCCACCTGGTGAAAGAAATAGACTTACAAGTCCAGGAAGCCCACAGAACCCCAAACAAAAGGAATCCAAAGAGGACCACACCAAGACACATCATAATTAAAATGCCAAGAGCAAAAGACAAAGAGAGAATATTAAAAGCAGCAAGAGAAAAACAGTTAATTACCTACAAGGGAGCACCCATACGACTGTCAGCTGACTTCTCAACAGAAACTATGCAGGCCAGACGGGAGTGGCAAGAAATTTTCAATGTGATGAATAGCAAGAACCTACAACCAAGATTACTCTACCCAGCAAAGCTATCATTCAGAATTGAAGGGCAGATAAAGAGCTTCATAGATAAGAAAAAGCTGAAGGAGTTCATCACCACCAAACCAGTATTATATGAAATGCTGAAAGGTATTCTTAAAGAAGAGGAAGAAGAAAAAAGTAAAGAGAAAAATTATGAACAACAAATACATATCTATCAACAAGCGAACCTAAAAATCAAGTGAATTAAAAACCTGAGGAACAGAATAATCTGGTGAATATAATAGAATCAGGGGCATAGAAAGGGAGTGGACTGATAATTCTCAGGGGGAAAGGGGTATGGGGGGTTCATGAAGAGAATGGACAAAAATCATACACCTATGGATGAGGACAGTGGGAGGGAGGTAAGGGCAGAAGGTGGGGTGGGAAATGGGTGGAGGGGAGCTATGGGGGGAAAAAGGAGAAATAATTGTAATAATCTGAATAAAGATTTATTAAAAAAAAAAAAAGGAAAAAAAAAATGTCAGAATTACCCTTGGGTATAACCCCAAGTAGACACGAATTCCTGAGTCTTCCCAAAACCAAACCAACTTCAGGGCCTCAGGTCATGATGAACTGGTCGGAATCACACACCAGGTAACCTAGAACTGTGCTGGCCAATAGGTAGCCATTAACCCCGTGTGGCTATCTGCATTTAAACTATTTTAAATGGACTAAAATTAAGGATTTAGTTCCTCGGTCACACCAGCCACGTTTTGGGTGGCCAATAGCCCCGAGTGGCTAGTACATCTCCATTATCTCAGAAAGCTGTTTCATTAGCCAGGGCGAGCCTAGAGTCACAGACTGTCAAAGGAACACCAACAGCACACGTCTATCTGCTCATCTCTGGGTTTCTATCTCACATCCACCCACTGTCTTTCTCCTCCCACATCCTAGAATCACTGGCAGCACATTTCTCTGAAAAATAACCACACACCCCTGGCAGAGGAACATCTAGACAGCTACTCCACAAGGCAAGAATCTTTGGCCTGCACTTCGGATTTACCTGAATTTTATTTTAACACCTGCCACCACAACTGCACACATCGAAAGCCCAGTGCCCCATTGGAGACACTCATTTGATCGGGATTTCTCCCCAAAACAGATTTTTTTTTTAGTAAACTCTTCTCCTTCTTCCAGTCACTGGCTTGCCCTCAAAAATCTGGAGCCAACCCTTCTTGCTTCACTCTGTGTGTGTGGCTCTGCACAGCATCGCCCGGGATGGGCCTGAGCGGATGGGAACGGAGCCAGAAAGAAGAGGTGCTCCCTTTCTCGGGCAGGCAGCACCGGGGCCTGGAGGACTCCCTGCCTACGGGACAAGGAAAAGTAGCACGCGGGGGTGAGAAATCATTTCGTGGAGTTTCAGGATGCTCACAGGGCAGCCTTGTTACCTGGCACTCAGCTGCCTCTCCAGGTTTTCCATAGAGCAGCAACTCATTCCATTTTCTAAAATTGTGGTAAGCTACACAGCACGTAAATGTGCCACAGCCGTGTGTAAGAGGGCAGCTGCACGAAGTACAGTCACACGGCTGTGCAGCTGTCACCACCATCCATCTCCCTAACTTTTTCATCATCCCAACTAACACTCTGCACCTCTCCCGTCAGCCGTCCCCCCAGCCCCGGCAACCACCATTCTACTCTCCGTGTCTATGAATCTGACCTCTCCAAGCACCTTATACAAGTAGAATCATATAGTATTTCGCTTTCGGTGACTGCATAATGTCCTTGTAGGGAAGGAAAAAAAAAACAACACTTTTTCTCTACCGTCTTAGGTTTGTTCTGGGGCCTATGAATCAAACTGACAAAAGACAGACGAACAAGAAAAAAGACATACTGATTTTACTGATGTTACTAATTTTACATGCATAGCGGCTTCACAGAAAAGAAGAGAAAAATCCAAAGAGGAAGTGGTTAAACTTGGACTTACATACCTTTTAACAAAGGGGCGGTAAGTTGTAGAGTTAGACAAAGGAAAGAGGCTTCGGGCTTCGAGAGGTGATAAATTGTGGGAGGATGGCTCGGAAATATATGGGAGAAACTAATGGAAGATAAGGCCTGTTTCAGGGAGGTTTGTGTAGGCAGACTCATGTCAGTGCCAGCGGTCCGCAGTGACCAGGCTCACTGCCCTCAATCTAGTACAAGAGAGGTGGGGAATTTACACTATGCTTTTCAGTCAGAGAGGAGGGGGACCGAGAGTTTGTCTTTGTGTCTGCTGATTCTCAATGCTTTCAGCCCAAAAACATCAACATGGGATGGCACAGCCTGATTCCCCATCCTCCAGGTTCATCCCTCGTGTACCATGTGTCAACACTGCCTTCCTTTTCGTATGGTGATTCACTTTTACCAAGTTTGGTCTCCACAGCACAAGTTAGAATTGACAAAACAGTGGACTGATTTTCTAGGAACAAAATGTGCCCAAGAGGTTTCCCCCTGTTCTGTTTGTTTTTCTGTCAATCAGTAAATAAATACGTGAGTTTTTAATTGAAATAACTGTTTGCCAAAAGTAAGTGCAGCCAGGCAGGGGAGACTACAAAGTTTGACTTAGACGTGATTGAGAACTGCGTGGAAGGAGAGCGCTCCGACCGGCAGAAGGGCACTAACTACTGTGTCCTGCTGACACGCAGTCGGCACCACAGAGACGACGCCACAATCTGAGCAGGTGATGCTGGCCCACACGGACCACCCCCGCCCCCACCCGACGTGCACCTCCCACGGTCTGAAAAGGTCTCCCCCCAGAGATAAAGTGAAGGAACCAAACACAAAAAACAGAATTTTCACCTTATCTCTTTCTGCTGCAGTACACATTTTTAATCAGATCTCTGAAATTAACAACATAAAAAATGTAAAATATTTTTCTTGACTTTCTAGGAAAATCCACCTAAGTTTTAAAGGCCAGAATGCTTGGGCAAATATATTTCTGAAATACAGACTGTATCTAATGAATCTAAAAGTCAGACTGATGAGCCTTGATTGAAATCAGATTACAACAGAGCTTTGTACACGTTTTTAAAACAACAGCTCCTACATCAAAGCCATGTGCTCACAACGAAAATGTACACAGAGGAGACTGTGTCCCAGGACAAAGGAGATGTTGGCTGGAGAAACAACAGTTGTAAGCTGCTGATTTTTCTGTTTCCTCTTGAATTCATTTCCTTATGTACTTAAAGCGGCAAGTTAGATTTCACAACCCGAAATTCTCTTTACTTTTACTGATCAGCATAATACGTAGAAATTTTCCACAATTTATCACCCCCCTTAACCCTAAGGACAGAACAGTCCCGGAGAAAGGTGATTACAGAAAACCACAGTGGCTCAGCTGCAAGGCTCAGTCCAACTAAGCTGTACAGAGAGTTAAATTTACTGTAAGAGCAATCAGGACCTTCGGACAAACTTGCATTGCTAAAAATGACATCATCTGCAAGTGCAGGGCGTATCCAGACCATGAAATACAGCTTATGCATCAGTTCCAATGAGCCCACAATCTCAGATTTAACTTCCTCGCTTTGGGAGACACATTACAAAACTCAAGTTGATGCCGTGACAGTGGGGAGCAGGGCGGGGCACCCCGCAGGGTCCCAGCTAACCGTGATGGCTTCCTGGAGGGCGAATGATCCAAGATTAATGATGGACTCTGTTCTCCTGAAGAATTCTTTTGGGAAGGGCCATCGCTGCTGCAGGCCATTTCCCCCAAATAAATTCTATACTATTCCATTTCTCAAACTTACATCATGTGCCCTTATTCCTGGAGTCAGAATCCCAGAAGACTCTCCTCCTCATCACGCCCCCATGCTCACACTCCGCATTCCCACAGTGCGGGCCATGAGAACATCGGCTGGCCTCAGCCTTTCCCATGATGCTCACCACAAATATGATTTTCTGTGGTGTGGGGATCCAAACCTTTTCAGTGCCACCCAATAACTTCATTATGATTATTTCCTCTTTTTGTCAAGCAGAAAAATTATTTCTCAAATTATCCCGCAAAGTCACAATAATTTTGAAATCCTTTTTCCTGTGTTTCTCTTGACTTGGTTTGCAACATCCATCCCTCCCTCTTAAGTATCTCAGCCACTCTCTGCTTTCTCTCCTTCCTCAGTTCCATATCCTCCAGCCAACTTGCAGCTACACATCCATTGTTCTTAGTGTTGCTTTTTGATACTGAAAAGGAATTGGCTATGACATCCCATCTGTATTTATTTCACACCTTTGGGTAAAAACTATGGGTGCTGGCAAGCTCTTACACAGGCCACACCTGTAACTGGGTGGAAGTCACTTAGAAGCTGAGAAAATCCTGAGAAAGTATGAGTTTCTCTGCAGATATAAAAACATTTTCTTCCTTTGGGCCAAGTCATTCTCAGTTTAAAGAGTAATAATCTGGGAAGTGAAAACACAGGACACTTGCATTTCTTTCATAATTTATGACCAAATTGGGGGGGGGGAGGACAAAAACGCTATAATATAGGTTCATATTTCTCACATCATCCAGGCTAATCAGTATTACTTCATGTTTTTAAAATCCACGCTTAGCACAGCGATGTGGCAACATTTCATCCACCTGCACTCTACTTAGGAGGAGCATTATTTTTCTTTGAAAGATGCTGCCACAACCCACCTCACTCCAAGACCTTAAGGTGTGGAAAAGTGGAGAGTGGGGGCTAGTTGGCAAAACAAAAAGAAGAATTTTGCTTATTTGCCTTTCAATGGGAGTTGGCAATGGAGCAGTAGGTCAAGGAAGAGGAACTTTCCTCCAAGAACACGTGGGGTGGCCAATGAATTTTCTAAGTTGGTGACACCTATGGTATCCCTAAAGCCATCGGTGTTGCTCACAATCTTCAGAACAGTCCTCACTGCTCATGCAGACTTATGGGGCTAGAATTTTCTTAAGGAACTTGAGGGTATGGCATTCCCTACCTTGGCCAACCCCATGTGGTTTTAAGAGAATCACCACATGTGGAGAGTGGCTACAGCGTTTGGACAGGTTCAAAACTGGGACTAATGAGAGGGCAGATCCTCTCATGGCAAAGCCACGTGCAAGCCCCAGCACAATCATAGCCAAAGGCTATAGTTGTAAGCTTGACCTTATGGTCTGAACCTGTGTTCCCACCTGGCTGAGTGATATGGGCTGCGGGAGGTGCAAGTAAACAAAGCTTGATCAGGTGCATGTAATTGAGTAGATTTGAAACCTGCAAGAGCATTGTAAATATCTTGACCATGCCCTTACTTTGCCTCGTGGAATCCTATCTAATAAAAGAGCAATATGCAAATTAACCGTCACTCCACGACAAAGATGGCGGCACACATAGTGGGGAGGGGGAGAGGGACACTGGTGGCGTCGCCCCGGCGACATGAGCCCAGCGTCCCATGCCCCAGCCGTGCAGAGGGAGGGCCTCTGGCCAGATGCTGGGGTGGGGGATGCTGGCATCATTGCAGGCTGGGCTGAGGGACCAACCCCCCCCCCGCCCCCGTGCACGAATTTTGTGCACTGGGCCTCTCGTCCGGCTATAAAATAAAGACTCGATTTGCAGGCTGTGGCGCTGTCTCTCCATCAGAGAAGCAGCATCCCACCTAGCCCCAGCTTTATTCTCTTGTCTGTCTTTTCTAATCCTTCACTGCACTCCCTCAGGTTCACCCGTGGCTATGCTGAGTGTGACACAACCATAGAACCCAGGTATGTAAGGGCTATGGGACAGCCTTGGGCATTGCCCCAGGTTAGAGGGAAGCTTTTGGGCAGGTGTTGAAAGAAATTTCTAGACCCAGATGGAGCTGCTCCTGCCCAGGGTGCCACATCAGCAAACTGAGCTTTCATGTTCATGTAAATGCTCAACTTGACCAAACACACAGTATCTCCAGCCAGCCAATCCCCAGATGCCAAGCCAACTCTGGGCTGTATACCTGTTTCTGTTCCTTGAGCTTTATTCAACCACAGCCAATCATGCCCTGTTTCAGTGCTGCCTCTTCTAACATTCTATAAAACTCACACTTGCTGTGAAAATTAATAAACAGAAACCTCATTTAAAATGGAATCCAGATGCCCGACTGATGTGGCTCAGTGGTTGAGTGTCAACTTATGAACCAGGAGGTCATGGTTCAATTCCCATATGCCCAGGTGTGGGCTTGATGCCCAGGTTGTGGGCTTGATCCCCAGTGGGGGCCGGGGAGGAGCAGGAGGCAGCCAATCAATGAGTCTCTCTGATCATTGATGTTTCTATCTTTCCCTTACTCTCTGAAATCAATAAAAAAATATTTTTAAAAAATGGAGTCCAGAGCCTAGAAGAAAGGACACTTGCATATGTGTCACTCAACACACTATTGATCCCAACAGGAAGAGATGTGCCTTACATCTCTGACAGTGATACTACTTTACTAACTCAGTCCTTCCCCAGTAACAGCTCAGTCAATGGGAGACCTGCCATAACTCAGCCAATGAAAAGTCACTGTACTTCCAGCTTTCAATTTCCTCCAATGAAGTCTTTGTTTACAATAGCCCCTCCCAAGTCCATAAAAGAGTGACACTCTTCTAATACTAATTTTGTAGCCTTCCTCCAACATTTTCAAGGGCTATAAATGTGAAATATGTAGGTGTGGTTTTTTTACTCCATTATGGCTTTATCTAGTGTTCTGCATTTGTTATGTATTTATCACTTCATTGGTCTTCAGAAATATCGGAGAAGTAACCTTACTGTCATTATAAATGATTTTCTACATTCTTTTTTCACCAGTCCTCAGTTGAAACACAACTACTCTACAGAAATTGTGGTGTACACATACAAAGGAATATTAGTCAATAATAAGAAGTAATCAACTATTGATATATAGTACAAAAAAGATGTACCTCAAAACAATTATGCTTAGTGAAAAATAAGCCTACCATAAAAACAGTACGCACTGTATAACACTACATAAACCTTCAGAAATGGCAAACTCATCTACAATGATGGAAAGCGCATCAGCCTGGGGAAAGTACGTGGAGAGAAACTGGAGGGAGAATATCAAGGAGTACGGGGACACTTGGTGGTGATGGAAATGTTCAATATCTCAATTGTGGTGTTGATTTCATGGGTCAAATATTAAATTATCCAACTTTAAATATGTACAGTACCTAGAGTATGTCTAAGTTAATCTCAATAAGCCAACTATTTTGCATTGGGGTTATTTTTAAATCTCTTCAGGACTGTGGAAGCAAAATGCTAGCTAGTCTTGTCCCAACTACCCAAAATATATCTCTGTTAAGTGGAAACCAAAAACAGCATCATTGAGTCTTTTTCAGAGTTTCAAAATGAGAATTTAACTAAAGTGTGGTGGTGTTTGTTTTTTTTTTTAATGTGCTGGATTACTCTTCAGACACACAACCAATTGCTTTGTCTATTGGGAACTGACGCTTATAGTTATTTTTGTACTTTTAAAGGTGTGAATCAATGATTAAAGAAAGACATTCAAAACAGAAATTTTCATAAATACCTTCAAATTGCCATTTTGTGTAAAATAACACAAAGCATCAAAGACATGAATTAGCATTTTGAAAATCAGATGGTCTACTCATTTGGGATTATTTTCCAGTGACACTTCCGACATGGAGTGTGCAGAGGATGCCTGGCTATTTGATTCACGAAATAAGCCATTAAAGGTATTTCTGCTTCCCTTCCTGCACCGTCGTGAGCAGGGAATCCGCATTACAACTTTCCAGTTGTTTTTACAATGATCAACACAATGACTCCCAAATATCTCAAGAGTAGCCAGATGATGCAATATGTTGGGATGGGAAAAGGCACATCATGTATCATGACAACAAAGCTGGGCCCGGACTTGGTCTTGGTCCTGAAAGGGCTCTCCCAGCCGAAAGCACTGACACACGAATCAGGTCTGAACACTGTCCTGACAACAGGCCAGACTGGAGATTCTGGAACATTCTGGATACTCAGAAAGGCTCCACTCTACCTCCCCGCCCAAGGCCCTCAGTTCCACCAGCATATTGAGAGCATTCTGGCTTGAAATGGACTGAGCCAGAGAAATGCTTTAATGGTGAAAAGACTGGATTGAGGACTGGAATGTGAAACTCGCCCCTCCCTGAGTTCTGTCGCAATCAGCTTTTGGGCTACGTTTTCAAGATCTGAGGGAAAGCCTCAGCAGGGAAACAAGTGGCATTTTCACCATTTCACTTTCGAAAAAGTGTAGGCCCGTAGGCCGTGATGCTTCAACAGCCTCCCCGTTGAGATGCTGGAAGCTTGAAGCAAGAGGGACATTTCTAGTACCCTGTTTTACAATTGTTTCTGAGCACGTCTCTGAGAAAGGTCAGCAGATTACCCCCCTGCACTTGGCGGATACTGTACAATCACAACTAGATATAAAGATGGTGCCCTAACCCAGTGGTCAGCAAACTCATCAGTCAACAGAGCAGCAAACCGCGGCTCGTGAGCCGCATGTGGCTCACAAGCCGCAGTTTGCCTACCACTGCCCTAACCGGTTTGGCTCAGTGGATAGAGCGTCGGCCTGCGGACTCAAGGGTCCCAGGTTCGATTCCAGTCAAGGGCGTGTACCTTGGTTGCAGGCACATTCCCAGTAGGGGGTGTGCAGGAGGCAGCTGATTGATGTTTCTCTCTCATCAATGTTTCTGGCTCTCTCCCTCCCTCTATGTAAAAAATCAATAAAACATATTTTAAAAAATAAAAAATAAAGATGGGAAAAGTTAGGGAAACACTGAGAAACCTCAGAGCAGATTGCCTTTCATCGAAATGACCATTTTGAGAGGCCTCCACCTAAACCCGTGGTCGGCAAACTGTGGCTCACGAGCCACATGCAGCTCTTTGGCCCCTTGAGTGTGGCTCTTCCACAAAATACCACGGCCTGGGCAAGCCTATTTTGAAGAAGTGGCATTAGAAGAAGTTTAAGTTTAAAAAATTTGGCTCTCAAAAGAAATTTCAATCGTTGTACTGTTGATATTTGGCTCTGTTGACTAATGAGTTTGCTGACCACTGACCTAAACCATCTGTCTCTTAAACCAAATTTTGTTTTAACCAAATGCACAGTAAAATACAGTCCTGAAAGGCCGACACTGCAAAAAAATAACTTTAGGCGTCTTCCCTAATCATCTAATATTTTCTTAGGTGGAAAAAAAAGGACAGCTGGGCCCTGACACACCCAGGAAAGTTTGCTTCGACAGCATTTTCAACCTGGGAATTGGGTTAGTTTGAGCCCTGCCCACTTTTTTCACCACCCATCACGACTTTAAAACAGGAAGGCAAGAAGAACATTTCCTGGTGAGTCTTACTGTGATCAGTTCGTTATTTTCCTCCACTGTGAACTACTACCACGACGGAAACCACTGTGCTCCTGTCCTGACCCTTCCAGGAAAATCCATCTCCGCAAGAAGTCACACTCGCACCATCTGACCAAGCGGTCCGTTGCTATTCTTAAGTGCAGAAACTGCTTCATTAAGGACGGTAGCAGTTCATTCTCAGTAGTAAAACAGCCTTGTACCCAATAATAAATCAAAACAGCTGGGTGACAGTCTGGGAGTAATCTGAACACTGGCACAGTTTGTCAGCTGTAGCTTTTAAAAAACAGCATGTAGGACACTGACCGCCCTGCGCAGAGCCTACCACATCACTCACACTCAGTAACATTAGTAAGTGCCACCTTCACGCTACCAACACGAGGAAGAGGATGTGTTCTAAAGGTAAAGCATGAAAGCAGCGTGTCAGTGGCTGGGGATGGGCAGAGCTCGCCACCCTGGGGGCACCCGGGAACATGCAGCTCACATGCTGACTGGCCTCCCACAGGACCCCCCTGCCCACCCCCCACCCCCCGCCAGCCACGCCCACGCGGCTGGACCACCTGTTATTCCCTGGAGAAACGCTTCTCTGGCTCTGCTTCCACAGCAGTCTCTGCGAGTTTAACCTCAAGTTTAAGAGTCAATTTCACCCCTAACCAGTTTGGCTCAGTGGATAGAGCATCGGCCTGTAGACTCAAGGGTCCCAGGTTCGATTCCAGTCAAGGGCATGTACCTTGGTTGTGGGGATGTGCAGGAAACAGCTGATCAATGTTTCTAACTCTCTATCCCTCTCCCTTCCTCTCTGTAAAAATCAATAAAATATATTTTTTAAAAAGAGTCGATTTCAGTCATTTCAGTTTCGTGATGATCTTAGCTCACCCAATGGATTTCCTTTTTTTGCCTTCCCCTCTTCCTCTGCCATGTCAGGGAGCATTAGCTTCAAAGGCAAAGCCTGAGAGATAAGGCCACCTGAGCGGCAACAACACTTCCAACCGGACACAGGACCAGGCAGTCATTAGACAGTCCTGCTGAGTGCAGCTCACATGAGCGAAGCAGGCGCTTCTGCACAGTTCTGTCCGCTATGGCGCCTCCCCGTAATGCAGAGGTGAGGACACCGTGCCTCAGAGAGGGTGAGGGCTTGCCTGGTCACACAGCGGGGTGGTGGGAGAGCTCAGGCCAGAAGGAAGACTTTCACCTCCTCTTCGGAACACGTTGGCCACGCCAGCCAGCCCTGGGCGACAGCCTCAGGGGAGGCCTGCCCTCACTGGCTTCCACCTTCCTGCTCACCTCGGAACTGTAGTTCATTTACCAAGTGCCAACGTGGGAGACTAGATCAAGGGAGGAAGACCAGTTCATGGGCCTACAACGGGGCTTAACAAGAAGCAAATTGTTCCTTAAGGCCATGACCTCTATTGGAATCCCATTAATTTTCCCCAAGATAAGGTAGGAAATGTGGCCCATAAGCATAAAAGTGCTGTTTCCAGGACCTCTGTCTGCCCTATCTACTCTCTGCCTGGGCTTGTGATGAGAAAGCAAACACACATGGAAGCGTTCTGAAAGCGCCGAAGGCTCCAGTCTTATCTGCTGGGAACCTGGAAGGGAAAAGGTCACAGAAGCTTGAAAGGGAGGTCTGCGGGGTTTAGGGAAGCTCACAAGATACAACCCCAGAGGGCAGATAGGGATGGAAAATGCGAGAGAACCACACCAGCGGCAGCGCCAGGCTCTGGGGTCTGGGGTCTGGGTGCCCCGTGCACGTGTTAGCCAGGGCTCTCCCACGCTCCCTCATGCCTCCTCCATTCATTCGAGCTTCCCTGGACCCCACGCTGTTTAACAGCCGAGGGAAAAACATCCCCCGAAGCCATACACACAAGAGGCTCGTCTGGAATTGTTCCTGGAGATGCAGAAAACGTAGAATTGTCTCTAGAAAACATAAGCCCTTAGTCTTAAGAGTTCTTAGTTCAGTTTTTTGGTGTGTTTTTTTAAGGCTTTTCCTGGCTGAGATTACTCCTTAAAAGGCAACTTTTCTTCCAGCTGCATGAACCAGAGGATTACAGAAGTTCTGGAAACTCAGCATTTAGAACTCACACCTGCTGCACATGCGCAAGTCCTTAGTCTATGTTATCACAGCAGCACAGGTTCCTTCAGTTGGCCGCATCCGGATCCCTCCCCCGACTGATGAGATTTTTTTAAAGAGCTAATAGGAAACATTTCACCAAGATGGCACACACCCAAGAAGGGGGTGGGGGCAGGGGTGGGTAGAGGCTGATAAGCCCTAGTCAGTTTGTGGTGTCAGAGAGCCGGAAACTGCAGCCAGACCGGCAGCGCCTCAGCCCTGAGCTGGAAGGGAAGCCGGTGCCGGGGAATACCCTGCCGTGCATCTGGGATCCTCAGGTCCAACGGCAAGGCTCCAGCAGGCAGCTGCTCCGCACACAGGACGCCCCCCACGTCTCCAGTACTGACATCAGTCGGCTGACCATCGCAAGCTGAGTGGGAGGTTATGCAACTATCTGGAATTACTGCCATGAGGCATGAATGATGCATGAAAGGAAGCGATGCCCAGTCCAAGAAGGAGAAGAAAGGTAGCGCTGTTGCTACCGCTGGTATACCCAAACACCACCCCCCCCCCCAACACACACACACACAGAGGGGCTCTGAGAAGCCTCCGGCCCTTCCCTCCTCCCCTCCCATCGTCACAGCACTGGGGACGGCCTGTGTCACACACACATCCTTGGGGTGTTCATCCCAGGGTGTGGGTTTAGACAGCAAGGGGCTACTGGGGTGTGCAGTGGGAAGAGCCTACGGCTTGGAAATAACAGACCTAGACTTGAATCCAGGCTCTGCTACTTCCTAACTACATACCCTCCTGCAAAATGGGGATACCAGCCCATTACAGGGATTGCTGTAAAGACTGAAGGCAATGAAGATAAAGGGGCTCATCACGTTACGACAATGCAGGCCTGGGAGACTGTACTAAGCCTCCCAAACAGTTCTCAGTCACTGTTATGGGGGAACTGCCTTGCATGACGAGGGTGTAAATGTTCTTTGTAGTTGAGTACTGTGCACTCTACTGAGGCACACACTAAAACAAGCAAATGCATTCTCCATCCCAGGGACAGAGGCCAGGCCCCAAGGCCAGCAGCCTGGGTTTGCAGCTCAGTCTCTTACCATCATGTGACAGGCAAGTCAGGGAACATATCCTGTTTCCTCATTGGTAAAATGGAGACAATGGTGTTCATCTTGAAGGGTTGTCACAAGAATTAAACTAATGTAGAGAAAGCAAAGTTCTGACACAGCGCCTGACACTCAGAAGGTTCTTTACAGCTTCAGAAAAGGAACTGCTCAAAATGCCCACATCTTATATAATAAAAGCCTAATATGCTAAGTATCTGGCCGACCGGTCAGCCATTCAACCAATCAAAGCGTAATATGCTAATGATATGCTAAGGCTGCTCAACCACTCGCTATGACGTGCACTGACCACCAGGTGGCAGATGCTCCGACTGGTAGGTTAGCTTGCTGCTGGGGTCCCGCCAATTGGGACTGAGCGAGATGGGCCGGACATGCCCTGGAGCCTTCCCTCAGTCCCTCCCTGGCCTGCCAATCTCCCACGTCTCTCCCCCAGCCCCAATCGTGCACCAGTGGGGGCCCTTGGCCTGGCCTGTGCCCTCTTGCAATCCGGGACCCCCTCGGGGGATGTCAGAGAGCCGTTTTTAGCCTGATCCCGCAGGCTAGGCCGAGAGACCCCACTGGTGCATGAATTTGTACACCGGGCCTCTAGTATCACATAAAAACCCTCTCTGCTCCTAGTTTCACATATCCCATACACAATTTGCAATCTCGAATCTAAGGCTCTTCATACGTGCAAACGGAGCGTTGTCTAAATAAACTCTCTGGAAATGCCCATGGAGGCTTAGCACCCAAGGACGGACCAGGCACAGGCGTTCTCCTCTTCCCCCATCACACCCCTTGTCTCCTCGCCTGTTCCCACCTCCATTTGGAGCATATTCAGTCTCTCCCTCTGGCTTCCTCACTTCTCTCCTAAGCCTGCAGAGTTCCCTCTCCTTAATTCTTCACCCGCTTGGCTGCTATCAACTCCCTTTCTCCACCGAAGCCTTTGAAACATCTGATTCTTGGGTAACTGGGTCTCCTCATGTCCTCCCTTAATTGCACAGGAGGCACAGCCCTGAAGCTGCCTCTTTCTGCATAAGCCGATCTTCCTGCTAGCAACACCTCTGGCCTCTCGTCCTGAGGTCTCTAAGATGTAGTTTCCTCCTCCAAAAGCTTGGCTTTGTCCCCCAACACCCCGGGCCCAGCCCCTCTTCTTCCATTCCCCCCCCCCCTCCCACTGCCCCTGACAACCCAGGTCCGCTCCAATTGGATGAAGGCCTCGCTGGCTCACACCTGCCACTCCCAGCGGCTCAACCATGACCAGATGCTAAACTGCACTTCTAGCTCCAGATCTCAGCCAACCTCCAGCACTATCCAGGAAACCTTGGAGAGAGTGGGTTCGGGCCCACTCCACCGCACACAGCAAGCACTGCAATCAGCGAGATGCGATCTTTCTGCGGGTGGAAGGCCTTGCCCTCCGTTTGTGAAAAAGCCAACACCTGTGAAGGGCAAATGAACAAGCACGCCTGTGCTGCTCACACCACCCGGAGAGTGGTCCGTAAGAGCCTCCCTCCCACAGGCCTCAGGTCTAAGGCCCCAGCAACGAAGACCTCACCTAACAGAGCCTGGGAACTGGAGAAGTTCCTCATCAGCAAACCTAGAAAATGCTATGCCATTCTTTCTCATTTAAGCACTAAAAAATGTTTCTCCTTTTGTCTTCATTCATCTACTAATCCTCAACATTTAGAAAACATTTCATAGTTGAAAAATAAGGTAAACCGAGCCTTTCCTGTTTCTAAAGAAACAGAAAGAAAAAGAACAGGACTGAGTTAGCTGCTTAAGTTAATTTCAAGATTTTCAGCTTGATTGGCTAAAACGGTCTGTTTTTATTTTTTTAAATTTCACTTTTAATGCAGTCCTTACAAGCGCATTTGAATTGTTTACATGGTTATTATTGAAGAAAAATCCTGAGGTTACCGATTTTGGTCCTGTTTCATAAAATAGCCATTTTTGTGCTTCCCATTGGTTATCCTTCCCACCTGCCTTTCTCTCACCTGCTGATCTGGAGGTGATTCACCCCCCACTGAAGACAATTTGTTTTACTGATTTTGATGAAATACAACAATTAAATCGCCGCTCGATTTCCCAAGCACTAAAATAATCTCAGAAACTTTAAAAAAAAATCATTTAAATAAAAAGTATAACCTCCCCAAGTGAAAAATTATTTATTTCTGAGTTGTTACAAGTAAATATTAAAGTTATAACGAGCCACAAAATTCTATTCTCATGTAAGACAAATGAAATATTCCTGATTAACTAATCTAATTTTATAGAAATCAATTCAAATTGTATTGAATATTTACAGGTCTCTACCACGATGTCTTACTTGGTTCTGAATTCACTGACTGCTAACCAGAGACTGTGGGTTTGTATCTTACCGACTCCAGATGCAGACAGAGCGACTGCACTGCACCCCTGACAGTGTGCCCAGCTCAACGCGGCAGCCAGCGATTCCCCTTCAGCCTGTTTCTCTGTGTCATCAAAGGTGGGATCTCTTCTAGGAGGTTGGTGACCCAGAGGATTTATCCTTTTTCTGTCTGCAGTTCCCGTAGCAGCCCATGGGGGGTGACTTAGGGACCACTTGCACCTCACCTGCCTGAAGGTTCCTGACTTCTGGAAGGAGGTTTTCTGGAGTACAAGTTTCAATCCGTCCCTTTGCTTTCCCAAAGACAAATACGCCTACTGGCTATTATTCTTTGCTGCAATGACAACTGTGCTCTAAGACAAACACCGTATTCTTAGGGGAAAACAATTAATTTCAGCCATCAGATGTGCTCCCAACAGCCGTGTATTCACATGGGCTCATCCTCGGATGTCGGCTTACACAAGAACACAGACGTGCCATGAGCACTGAATGAGTGTGCTGTATTTAACGGAATCCCCACTCTATTGCATTGCTTCCTCTTGTGTGTTTGTTAAGCTGGTGAAATCTTTCTAAGCAAAAAGATGATTAATTCTTCCCCTTGTCTTAAAAAACCATGCTCTCATGACAACCTCTTAGCCAATCCCCAAATCTAACTTGGAAAAAAAACAAACAAACAAAAAAAAATGACAACACTTTTAAGCAAGTTATTCCTGGGACTTCAGAGTTTCACAGCCCTGGATGAGGTCAGTTTTTTAGGGACATCTGAACAAAACTCATCTGTTTTAGGACACTCCGCTAGTCCTACATATAAGCATTTTAGCAGTATGCATTTTGAAATTTCTGTATGCCCCACAACTCACAATATGGATCTAATTAGGTCCAGCTGCCTTATGTTAGTAATAAAATTGGAGAGAGAGAGGGAGAGGGAGAGGGAGAGGGAGAGGGAGAGGTGGGGTAGGGGCTTTGTTCATTCCCTCCTGTGCCCTGGTGATGAGGAGCAGGTCGTGAACATCTTCAAGGCTCACTCAGGGCAGCACATGCCTCTTAACTACCCTGCGAGCCCCGGCCCCGCTCGCGCTGAAACTTTTCAGCTGCGGAGTTCGCACCCGCCCAGGAGGAGATTGACGCACCGGCCGGAGCCCCAGGCTTGGACCCCACCCCACCGCCCAGCCCGGTCCGGGCGCAGCCCGCCCGCTCCCCGGCACCAGGACTCACACCAGCGCGGACGGGCAGGGCATCTGGCTCCAGGGACAGTTGTATTGAGCCTGGATAAAGCTCTCACTTCCCTCCTGCACGGAGCAGCTCACATTCCTGTTCACGATGTAGGCGCACCAGTTCCTGGGGCGGAGAGAGGGAGAGGGGCGGTGTGTCAACCCCGAGGCTGGGGGAGACCGGACAAGCGGATACAGCGGCAGATGGGGCCGCGGTGGGGGAGGTCGTGCACCCCGCGGAGGCGGGAGCTCCACAAAGCCGACCTTCGGAAGGTGCGCAGGCCGCCTGTGGAGAGCCGGCACCTTTTCCCTAAAAGAGACGGGAAGGGGAAGCACCCGGCCCCAAGGACCCCGGGAAGTCCTGGGAGGAGTTTTCGGGTCCCTCTGCTCTGCGGGACGCCACTGCGCCGGCCCGGGGGGCAGCACTACCCGAGGCGCTGGCGAGGTCACCGGGACCCCGCGCGGACCACGGAGTGCACGGCCGCCGGCAGGAGGCGCCCCCCAGGGGCAGCCCGAGGGAGACCCCGGCTGCGGCTCATCATCTCCGGCAGGGCAGTTTCGGGGCCCGGCCGCAGGTCGGGGAGTGAAGGCGGGGGCCCTGGGCTTTGAGAAGTGGCCTCGCCGTCCTGGGGGCGACAAGAGGGGCCCCACACTTACTTGTTCCTGGCACCGGGCTGCGCGGGGTGCCTGGGCTGCGGGCCGGCTTGGCACAGTCCCGCACCGCCCAGGGCCAGCAGGGCCAGCGCCCAGCGCCAGGACGCGCGGGGCCGGGGCCGGAGCCGAGGCCACATTGTGCGCGCGGGCGGGCGGGAGGGATCCGGAGCGCGGCGGGTGGCGGCGAGCGCGCGAGTGTGCGGGCGGCCGGGGCGCGGCCGGGGAAGCAGGAGGCTCGGGCCCTTCGCCGGCCCCCACCGCGCTCCGCGGCCGCCCCCTCCGGCTTCTCGTACCACTTCTCCTTTTCCACCCCGTGGGCCCGCGCTTCTCCTCGGTCCCTCAATGACGCACAGGTCCCCCCGGGTGCCGCCCTCTGTATTTCACTTCCCTCTCCGAAACGTGACTCTCCCTCCACCACGACTCCCTGTCTCCAGCCCCCCGGCCTCTCCGCAGGGGGCTTGGGGTGAAAGGGCTAAAGGGCTAGGGAGAAGGGTCTGCGTTACAGAATTTCCAATTACTCATTCCTTTGGTCTCTTCCCAGAAGCCAGGCAACCCCGCCTCCCACCTTCCAGCAGGCGCGCCCCGGCCCCTCGGGAGTGGCCGCAGCCGGCGAGGCGCAGCCCTCACGTCGAGCCTGGGTGCCGGCTTCCCAGGGTGAACGAGGGACATCGTTATCAGTCCTTTATCAGATGCGACTCGGATTTCCTCCTCTGGCAAGACGCGGCCGTTTCCCCACATTTGGATTTAGGAGCGTTTAGGGGGAAATGAACGCGCATCCTCTTCTTTTTCTTCACCCAACTCTGCCTCGTCCATCCATTTAACCGTTTCCAAGTCGCCGTGCGGCGCAGCAGGGGACCGGGGAAGCCACAGCCCCTGCACCTCCCCAAGCTTCTGAAGTGCATCGCACTGACCTTGGAAAGCAACCTCGGCCTCCGCTGCTGCTGTCCTCCTCTGAACTTCGTTTTTCTATCAACATTAAAGCCATTTACTCCACAACAGTCGCTTTGCTTCTTAACCGTTGAGACACGGCTAGCCATGTCTTTTCACTTGCCTGCATGTATTCTTCGTATTCGTGAGTCACACTCATCTTTACCAATTTCTTTGGGGGATGAAGCAAACCCACTGAATAATGTTACATAAAATCCAGACCAAAAGGTTGTGTTCTTATATTTGAGTTTACCCACTGCATCGAGTGAACACTAGCGTGAGGTTATTTGCGTGGGTTAACTGTAATAACCGTGAGCTGTTATTCCGCTGTTGGCTGTGAATTATGTGGACAATTATAAGGCTTTGCTGTGTTCCCTACGCTACTACATGAGGCCCTTGGCCGATTCATTTCTAATATGTTTTGAAGGGGGATGTTGGCCTTTTGATTTGCAAATGAGAGAACGTTCCCTAAGTAGAAACTTTGCAAGATCCAAGCAGAAAGGATACCATGTAAGGACATGGTCTGTTTATGAACTCTCTAAGTGGCAGATCATGCCAATAAGGGACTGAAGTCATCCAGCCTTCAAAAGAGCCACCCCAAGGGGAAAATAACAGAAAGGGACAAGAAGCTGTCTTGCATAACCAATCCGTATCTTTCTGTGTGGCTGCACTTTCGTCCCCATCCTAACACGATTTCTGTTCACAAAGTGTCATAGGGAGGAAACGGAGCCCAGAAATGAAGGAGAGGGACAGCAGGGGGAAAATGGAGGAAACACACAGGTGTGTGTGTATCTAAAATTAACAGCTAACAATCACAACTTCAATACAGATAATTCTCAAACTTGAGAGTGAAGTTGAACTGATCAAGTCAAATCTATTTTTTCCATTGAATCCAAGTTAGAGTAGGAAGTGATATTCTAGTTCTAGAATTTGAGGACCAGCTTCTCATGGAGAGGACCACACACTCTATTCAATCATCTATAAATCAGTAAATAAATTTTATTCCGCGCATCTGTTCCCTGCTAGGCATTGTGCACCAACACTGCGGATTTGTCCAACCTGACCTGGCTCTGTGTTGGCTGTGCTTCTGTGCGCTCCTGTGCCATGAAGGGTGTGAAGTTTCTGATGTGCAGTCCATTACGTGAGCTCACAGTTATTACAGACAAGCCCCCATGTCCCCATGTGGGGCTGCTCTGGGAAGATGGAAGAAGACTCTTGGCTCTCAGGCCAAGACCCCAAGAGACTCTTCCCTTCCTCTTCTTTCGCCAGAGGAAGGGACACCAGAGAGCCCTCCAGGAGCTTCCTGAGGATGGAGAGCTGACGCGCCTTAGGAAACAGGCTAATGTGGGCGGCTCCTCTGGTCCCAGCCATAAGCAATGATGTGGACATCAATGGCAGAATGCTGGAAGTGTGGATTGCTCATAAGCCACCCAACTACCTTAAGCCTTTGAAAACGCAGTTTGCTATAACAATCTAAAGGAATTTCTTCTGCATTTATTTATTTATTTATTTTAAATATTTTATTGATATTTTACAGAGAGGAAGGAAGAGGGATAGAGAGTTAGAAACATCAATGAGAGAGAAACATCGATCAGCTGCCTCCTGCACACCTCCCACTGGGGATGTGCCCGCAACCAAGGTACGTGCCCTTGACCGGAATCGAACCTGGGACCTTTCAGTCCACAGACTGATGCTCTATCCACTGAGCCAAACCGGTTTCGGCTTCTTCTGCTTTTAAATAAAAAGTGCCCCATAGTGACTTACACTCTTGATTGTGTGACCAACTTACCTAAAGCAAAAACGTGAAGCAGAACTACTCCATAACCCATTCCCTCACTGTTGGTCATAATAAAAGATGCTCATCGGGCTCTGAACTTGGGGGTACTTCTTGCGAAGCAGTGAGCCTGCTGGGCCCTAGGCCCCCCCCCCGCCCCCCGGTGGAAGGTGGAAGGAAGGGCGATCTTCACAGAGACAGTAGATGGGATGTTTCCCCCCATCACCACACTCAGTCATCTGGGCACAAGACATTGGCTCAAGATGCACAGATTTTGCATCTAGGATGTGCTCAAGCCTTTTAAGACTTGCCTGGGTGTTCCACCCTTCTCTCTCCTCATCTTTGCTTTGTCGACATAGGAAATGCCCAAACCTGTAGATAATTTTTATGAGTTTATTTGACGCAAACTGATGACAACTGCTGGGAATCAAAATCTCAGCGAACTGAGAAAATGCTCTGGAGAAGGGCAGTTTTGCAGTTCATTGTTTACATTGCAATCAAAGGAGGTGTAGGGAGGTTACATGAAAGCCATTGCTGGCAGATGAAGGCCGATGGAGAAAGCAAAGTGGGGAACCCTGGGATTGGATAAAAAGTGAAATGGAGAGACACATACTTCTTTTACGTGGGTGGGTACAGGACAGTTACTAACATCTACAGCACACACACATGGCTGTGCAGGGAAGCAATGCAGGGTTCTGTGGTCTGCTCCTGGGTGTGGTGGGTGATTTCTAGGCCAGTTTCTTCCTCTCGCTCCCCAAGAGAAAGCACGTAGCTCAGTTCATTGTTTAGGAGCATTACTAACTCCACAAAAATAAATGCAGATCACCAGGCAATTCAACCATGAATATCTTCTTCCTTAAAAAGATGAAATTAGTTACTAATTCCATCTCCCTTAATTTTTTCCAGATGTCTCTTCATTCTAAGGCTGCTCCCTATAACTAACTATAAGCCAAATATTACATTTGAGAATTTATTGTTGTCACACTTATGATTCTGAACACTTTTTTTTCTTTATAAGAAATAACTGACAAAAATAGGCTCTAAGAATATGTTTGTTTCTTACCAAGAGAGCTATAATAGCTTAGGCAATAATTCTTCATCATTGCAAGCCACATCAAACTATGTTGTAGTTCATCATTTATTTTTGGAATGAGAGTTGATTATTCTGGAATCAACAAACTATTTTATATAGGCAGAATGAGTTTGATGATTTTAAGTTAATCAATTTTAGCAGTCTTGGCTCATGCTCATTAGAATAATATTCATGAGCAAATTAACTCTCTCCGTTTTGAATCCAGTCAATTCTCATTATTTAGCATAGTGTGTTCTATAAAGTTGCTGCAAACACTGAATTAGTGAATGCTACAGATTGCTTCTAGGGGAAACACAGGGCAGTTCCTATAAACCTCTGGTCCTAATGGTTTTGTCAACCAATCAATACATAATTCTGTTTTATGTGTGTTTCTTAATATATATTATTGGTTCATTAACATTGAACTCATGGCTAACACCACTGCAAGTCATACTTAACTAGCAAACATTTTCTCCTTAAGGCACATCACAGCCTTTTTGTGCTTAGAAGCACCAGACAGCACTTCAGCGCTATGACTGAGGCCATTTTAAACAGCGAAATGACTCACAAAAAGCATGAAAATGAAAAGGACGCCTGTTTCTAGCATGGGAGCTAACCCAAGAAGGCAGAGCCTCGCCTTGCTGGACGTCAGCTGGGAACGTGCACGTTGGGCAAGTCAGGTTTCTCACACGTCCGCAGTGAGCGTGAACGTGCTGCAGCACTTGCTGCTTTGGGAGTTACAGATAAAGTTAGCGAGTAGGCTGATTCACAAACACAGTCCATGAATAATGAGAATCAACTGTATTTCAACCTAAGTCTGGAAACAATGAGAAAATGGTATATTTGGGGAGATAAGAAGTTCTTGAGGTTTTGTGGCCACCCAAAGATTTGTTTTGTTGGGAGCACATTGAGGAAGTTTTGCATACTGAACACTATACCAGGCAATATGGAAGCCAGAGAAAAACAGATTTAGCTTTTTATTATCTTAATTGACTGGGAAGCAAGGCACACATGTTTGAAATGACTTCAGAACATGTACAAAGTTACATTTAGTAAATAGAATATATAGCGTTGTCCACGGAACAGACTGACAGCTGTCGAGGGTAGGGGAGAGGGGTGACTGGAGGAAAGAAGGTGAAGGGATTAGCCCAAGAATTTACATGCAAAACCCATAGACACAGACAGTTGATGATGGCCAGAGGGAAGGGAGGATGGGGGTGGGGGAGGTGGGCAAAGAGGGGGGGAAAATGGGGGCATCTGTAATAGTGTAAACCAGTGGTCGGCAAACTCATTAGTCAACAGAGCGGCAAACCGCGGCTCCCGAGCTGCATGTGGTTCGCGAGCTGCGGTTTGCCGACCACTGGTGTAGACAATCAAAATGAAGTAAAAAATAAAGAATATAGCATTGTAAAAACAGCATACCTCGGTAATGGTGAAGAGAGAGAGATTGAGGCAATCAGAAAAGTTGAACATTAATCGGAAAAGGCTGTGAGAAGTGTTTTTCTTGTTTTGTTTTGCTTAAAATCATCTGATATGAAAAATGAATGTGATCGCAAGAGAGGAAGTGATTGCAACTGTGACCTGTACACTGTATGTTTTTAATAAGCAAAGGCAGGAGCTAGCCAGTAGGTTAGCTAGACTAAAGCATGTGGTATTTGAAGGATGTCGGCGAGGCAGAACCAGGTGGGACTGAGGAGTTATGAACGTGAGAAACGGGTGCAGGACATTTCCCTGTTAAAGGGTCCAGTACAGGCTAGGGGAGAAAAACAAGCTCTAGTTTGTTGTTTGTTCTCATCCCCTTATCTAAAGGTGGGTGGGGTGTCCAGACACCCTGATTTGCCCGGGCCAGCCCCAGGTTTTTCCCTTGTGGGTCAGTTAACATTGCTAATTCTTTTTAGTGCCTCCTTTCATCTTCCAACGTGCCCTGGGTTTGGATAATAAATTACATGGTCACTCTAAGAGACCTAAGATGAACTCAAAGCCACACTATGTTTGTTTAATACAAACAGTATTTATAAAGGCTAAACTATTAGTAAACGTCGATGCAAATAATAAAATCAGAAAATGAGAAAGAATTGAACTGCTCTAAGCCATAACTTTACTCGGGGAAAGTTCTGTTCTGCTATTACCTCATGTGTTTTGGTAGCTTTTTGAAGTTTATATTGTAAAAAACAAGTTCATTAAGCACTGACAACTAGGTTATTTAGTTGTCAATGAAGCAGGATATTTGCATGAGATTCTTTGGCTCAGTCTTTTCAGACTTACTCACTTTTTCAAAAAATATTTTTATTGGTTTGAGAGAGGCAGGAAGGGAGAGAGAGAGAAACATCAATGTGGTGCTGGGGATTGAATCGACAACCTGGATTGTGCCCTGACCGGTAATTGAACCGGCAACCTTTTGGTGCACGGGATGATGCTCAACCAACTGAGCCACTCCAGCCAGGGCCAGGCTTAATCACTTTTAAACACACCCTGAGGAGCTAAGGAAGAACACAGCACCATGGTGCAACATTATGTTTAAATTCTCTGGCCAGGTCCTAGCACATTTAAATAGCGCAGAGCAGGGAGGGGCATGCTCAAATGGAGCTCACCATCTCAGCCCATTGCCATCTTTGAACATTTATTGGTTAAAAGACTACAACAACATAAATAATAAGCCACGAGCAGATAAAAGTTGCTAATATCTTTTTTTTATATAAAATATATTTTTCTTTATTGATTTCAGAGAGGAAGGGAGAGAGAGATAGAAACATCAATGATGAGGGAGAATCACTGATCAGCTGCCTCCTGCACGCCCCCAGCATGTGCCCTTGGCTGGAATCGAACCTGGGACCTTTCAGTCCACAGGCCGACACTCTATCCACTGAGCCAAACCGGCCAGGGCTGCTAATATCTTTTTACTAATGGAAAATACAGGTGAGACGAGTTTCATATTCAGAGAATGCTAGGGGTCAAGGAGGAAAGTGACTTAGTCTTCTATTACACTCTTACATGTTTTCCTTAATCTTTAACATATAAAAACAAAGTATTTTATTCCCAGAATATTCTGAGGTTATGCTTTCCAAGTGGTTGTTTGGAGGCGGGGGGGGGGGGGGGGGGGAGGAGGGGTAGAGTGGTGGTGCCAGGACTCCTGGGAGAAATAGAACATTAGAAAAAATGTACCAGCACTCAGTTCCAGCGTGTTTCAACCCTAAAACAATCTTTCCCTTTAGTACGAGGGATTCCAATGTCATAAGGGTTTTTTTTTAAAATAAGTATTTATAGATTACAGTTTTCTAATGTAAATTTTATATACAGCATTATAGAAAGTGCTTAAATCACAAGTCACTTATGAATGAATTTTCACAAAGTGACTATGCAACCAGCCAGATAATGAAGCAAGTCATGACCAGCACCCAAAGCCCCTTGTGCCTCCTTCCAACCATGAATCCTTTCAAAAGGTCACACCGACTCTGACCTCCAACACCACTGATTAGTTTTCAATGCAGGTTTGTTGAAGAAAAACGATTTCTTATTCTCCTTATTCATGCTTTAACCCTATGCCTCGCACAGTGCCTGGCATATATTAGTTGTTCATTAACACAGGGTAAGTGAGTGAAAGAAAGCAGGTAAGTATCTGGTTTTGGAAGATAGTTGACCAAGGTCACATACCTAGAATACAGTAGTGAAGTGGCATTAAATTTGGGTGAGAACTGGGATCTGGGGATGCTAACTTGGACACAAGTTGAAAACTCGAACTTGGAACAGAAGAGTATGCTTCAGCTTGATCTTTTAACAAATGTGCACGACACGAATAAGTCCAAACGTCCCTACGTTTTCCTTGGGCCTTTATCAACTCTGCTCATAGCGGAGTGACTGGTAAGGCCAACCTCCGGAGGCTTGTTTCTCGTTCCCACTTGTAAATGGACCCATATTGGAGAGGCCCTCCGCCTGACCCAGGCAGCCAAGAAATGACTATTTTCAGCTTCCCCACCCCACTCTGAGGCCCCAGAACAAAATAAGAGTCACCCTCTCCCTAGGCCAAAGCATGTGATCTCCAGCCAGAGTGCTTCCCGCCCTCATGGATGAGGTAATGAGGGGCCAACTAAGGTTTCAAACCTATGCTGCCTTAGAATTCGTTTTCCTTAACTTCACTTTTAAAAAGCTAGACTTAAGAACCAACCATTGCCAAATCACTGCTTAGCCAGAAAGGTCTGTTAACTGTAGAGATAATAAATAAAAGGAAAATCCATTTTAAGCTTTGAAGTGCTGTTCCTAAATGATTGCCAGGGAAATAAGAATTAATGATGTTTTCTGAAGGATACAGTCACAATGCATAATCTCATTAGGTTAGGGGTTGAAAGTTTGAATGGGAGCAAGTCTGGACAACGAAAACCAGGGGAGGTTTCCCCCCTCGCCTAGAGACACAGGGCGCGGGATCCGAGGGGAGTCTTCCAAGGCAGAGCTAAGGCCCAGCTGGAGAAGCACAGAAAGCCGTCATCCACACCAAAACCAGCCTTCAAACGAAGAATGTTAAATCCAAAAACCAATCTAACTTGCCTGAGGAGGGCTGAGGAGGGAAAGGGATACTTTCCTCTTATTACCTGTTTCCAGTTATGTCTGATTGAAGGCCCTTAAGCAAATAAAATCTTTGCATAAACTGCTCCCTCTGTGTGGCATTTTCTTCATGCCTGGGGACCTTCTCTCCACCCTCAGACCCTGGAGGTCCTCATTCACTCTCTGAAGCTTTCCCTCCAGGCCCCTCACATGTTCTCAACATGTAGCTGATAAAGAGTTGATAGAGGAACTTAATGAATCAACAACAATAAATCAACAAGAAAAAGACAATCCCATAGGGAAAAGGACAAAAGACTGGAATCTGCACCCCACAAAAGCAGCAAATTAAATGGCCAATAAAGAAAAATATGCTCAACCTCCTGGAAGTGCAGAGTAATTAATATCTATGATAGATACTACTACATCCTACCAGATTGACAAAAATTTTAAAATCTGACAATCCTGTTAGTGTGAATGCAGACGGAAACTCTCACACATGGCCTGAGGGAGTTTAAGTGGGCACAACTCCCTGGCCCATGTGGCTCAGTGGTTGGAGTGTTGACCTGCATACTAAAGATTCCAGGGTTGGATTTTCCCAGTCAAGGGACATGTGCCTGGGTTGCAGGTTCAATCCCCGGCCCCCGTTGGGGTGTGTGCAGGAGGCAACCAATTGATGTTTCCTCTCACATCAATGCTTCTCCCCTCCCTTCTCCTTCCCCCACCCCCTTTTTATTCTCTCTGAAAATCAATGAAAAAATATCCTCTTGGGAGGGCTTCAGTGCAGGCCAAGGTCAGCAGCTGCCTGTGACCAGCCGGGCTAACTGGTAGGAGCTACAAGCGATCCATGGTTGGTAGCTCCCTGTGCCAGGCCTGGAGGTGCATGGAAGAGGCCACACTGGGAACGGAAGCCGGCTGCCGCCGGTGCCGAGCCTGGGCCGCTCTGCAAAAGGTACAGGGCGCCCTGAGGCACGGCTGCCTGTAAGGCTCAGCCCCTGAAGGAGCTGCAGACTGTACACAGTTGGGTGAGACAGGGTCTAAGGAAGTTACCAGGGTGGAGTGAGTGGTGTTGACCAGGTCAACGTAGATTCCCATTGGGTGCCACTGCTGAGCCTGGGACCACACAGAAAAAAGCACAGAGCACACGGAGGCCAGCGGTCACGTGCCTGGGGCCTGCAGACCTTTGAGGTTTTAAGAAAAAAAAAAGGTCTGCTTGTTTTTAAATTGGATTTTCTTTCACTCTCTCTTTCTATTGAGTCATATGAATTCTTTATAAATTTGGGTATTAATCCCTTATCAAATATATGATTTACAAACATTTTTGGTACTTGGACTTTTCATATCGTTGATGTTATCCTTTGCAGGTCAGAAGCTTTAGTTTGATGTAGTCCCACTTTTTTAAAACCATTTGTTAAATTGATTTCAGAGAGGAAGGGAGAGGGAAAGAAACATCAATGATGAAAGAGGATCATTGATTGGCTGCCTCCTGCACATCACCCACTGGGGATCGAGCCCACAACCCAGGCATTCCCTGATCAGGAATCAAACCAACAACCTCCTGGTACACGGGGTGCTGTTTAACCCACCAAGCCACATCAGCCAGGCCTTTCTTCTTTCTTAATGTGGTTAGTTATAGCTACGTTTTCCTCTAAGCACTGCTTTAGACACATCCCATAACTTCTGGGGTGTTTTCTTTTCACTCATCTCAAAATATTTTCAGAATTCCTTTTGATTTTCTCTATGACCCTTAGGTTATCTAGGAGTGTATTGTTTAATGTCCAATATTTGTGTTCCCCAATGTTCGCATTATTTTAAACTTCATTGCATTGTGACCAGAGAACCTACTCTGTATTATTTCTGTCTTTTTAAATTTTTTGGTTTGTTTTATGGCCTAGCTAGCCTATGGTCTATCCTGGAGAATGTTCTGCATGTCCTTAAGAATGCATAAGGTTGTTGTTGGGTGAAATGTCCTATGTGTTTGTTAAATCTAGTTGGCTTATAGTGTTCTTTAAGTCTTCCATTGTGTTGTTGGTTTTATCTATTAGTTGGTCTAACTGTTCTACCTATTATTGAGAATGGGGTATATTTGATAACAAAACCAAAGACACTAAAAACCCAAAAAATTATAGGCCAATATTCCTGATGAACATAGATGCAAAAATCCTCAACAAAATCCAATATTAGCAAAACGAATTCAGCATACATTAAAAAGATCATATACCATGATCAAGTGGAATTTATTCATGGCATGCAAAGTTGGCTCAATATCCACAAATCAATGAACACGATACACCACATAAACAAAATGAAGACTAAACACTGTATGATCATTTAGATGCAGGAAAGCATTTGACAAAATAAAACATCCATTTCTGATAAAAAGTCTCAGTAAAATGGTGATAGAACATCCCATAACATAATAAAGGCTATATATGACCAACCCAGAGTTAACATCATACTTAATGGTGAAAAGCTGAAAAAAAAATTAAAAAAAAAATGTTTTTACTGATTTGAGAGAGAGAGAGAAAGGGAGATGGAGAAAGACTGATGAGAGAGAAACATCAATATGGATCAGCTGCCTCCTGCACAACCCCCTGCTGAGGAATGAGCCTGCAACCCGGACATGTGCCGGAAATCAAACCAGTGACCTCTCAATGCCTATTTTGACACTCAGCCTCATGGACCAGACTGAAAAATTTTTGTTTAAGATCAGAAACAAGACTAGGATGTCCATTTTTACCACCTTTATTCAACAGAGTATTGGAATTCCTAGCCACAGCTATCAGACAAGAAAAAGCAAGCATCCAAACAGGTCAGAAAGAAATCAAACTGTCATTATTTACAGATGACATGATACTTTATAGAGAGAACCCTAAAGATTCCAGCAAAAAACTATTAAAATAGATGACTCAGTAAAGTAGAAGGATACAAAATTAATATTCAGAAATCAATTGCATTTTTATTTATTTTTGTTAATCCTCACCTGAGGATACTTTTACCATTGATGTTTTTAGAGTGTGTGGAAGGGAGGGGAAGAGACAGAAACATTGATGTGAGAGAGATACATTGACTGGTTGCTTCCCGCACACACCTGAACTGGGCCCAGGAATCGAGCCTGCACCCAAGATATGTGCCCTTGATCAAAAACGAACCCGAGACCATTTAGTCTGAGGGCCAACACTCTAACCACTTAGCCAAACCGACTAGGGAGATATCAGTTGCATTTTTAAAAAATATATTTTTATTGATTTCAGAGAGGAAGTGAGAGGGAAAGATAGAAACATCAATGATGAGAATCATTGATCAGCTGCCTCCTGCATGCCCCCTACTGGGGGTCAAGCCCGCAACCCAGGCATGTGCCCTGACTGGGAATCGAACCTCCTGGTCTACAGGTCGATGCTCAACCACTGAGCCACACCAGCTGGACTAAGCTGCATTTTTATACATCAATAACAAACTACCAGAAAGAGAAATTAAAAAGCAATTCCATTTACAATTGCATCAAAAATAATAAAATACCTAGAAATAAATTTAACCAAGGAAGTAAAAGACCTGGACTCTGAAAACTATTAAACACTGAATCAAGAATCTGAAGATATAAATAAATGGACATACAGTGCTCATGGATAGGAGCAACTGACATCATTAAAATGTCCACACTACCCAAAGCAATCTACATATTTAATGCAATCCCTATCAAAATATCAATAACGTTTTTCACAGAGCTAGAAAAAATAACCCTAAAATTTATATGAAAGGTAAAAAGACCCTGAATAGTCAAAGTAATCTTGAGAAAAAACAAAGTTGGAAGTATCACTGATGTGAAACTATAGTACAAAGCTATAGTAATTAAAACATCATGGTACTGGCACAAAAACTGATACATAGATCAATGGAACAGTATAGAGTCCAAAAATAAACCCGTATCTACATGGTCAATTAATCTATGACAAAAGAAGCAAGAATATACAATGGGGCAAAGACAGTATCTTCAAAAACCGTTAGGAAAACTGGACAAATACATGTAAAAAATGGAAATGGATCATTTTGCAAGTTATAAATGTCTAATTACTATGTTGTACATCTGACACTAATATAGTATTGTGTCATAACTGTAACTAAAAAATAAAAATAAAGCAAAAGGTTCTTGCCAGTGTGGCACAGAGGTTAGAGTGTCGTCCTCTGCACAAAGGGATGTTTTGGTTTGATTTCAGGTCAGGGCACATACCAAGGTTTTGTGTTCAATCCTGGTTGTGGTGCATATAGGAGGCAACTGGTTGATGTTTCTCACATCAATGTTTATCTTTCTCTCTCTCTTCCTCTATCTCTAGAATCAATGGAAAAAAACAAAAAACAAATCCTCAGGTAAGAATTAAAAAGAAAAAAGTAAAGGAAAATGGGCAGTCTCCAACTATTGTTGGTTTTCTTACTTTCTGTCAGTTTGTGCTGCATGTATTTTGGTTCTCTGTTATTAGGTGCACATGTTTATGTTTATATTCTGATGGACTGACCCCTTTATTATTATAAAATGTCCCCTCTTTATTTTAACATTTTTCTTTTAAAAGTCTATTTAAAGTTATGTTTTTGTTGACATGCATCTATATTGAACATATACAAACATTTTTTTCTTGTCATTACTCACTAACAATACAGTATAAAAACTATTTACATGGCATTAAGTATTGTAATATAATCTAGAGATTTAAAGTATAAGGGAGGATGTGTGTAGGTTATATACAAATACTACACCATTTTATATAAAGAACTTGAGTGGTCATGGATTATGGTATCAGCAGGGAGTCTTGTAACCAATTCTCCGTGGATACCAAGGAATGACTGTATCCTCTTTTGTAAGTCAAAACAGGTATTATGTTCAACAGGCATGCAAAATAAAGCATCTTAATTAACATGTATGAAAATAATTTTATAAATATAATTCCGTAACAATGAAGGGGAAAAGATGATTCTATGAAAATGTTTATCAGATATAACTGAAAAGTCATTTTAACAGCATAAAAATGATAAAAACTTTTTACTAAAAAATATTTGAAAATTTATACTAAAAATATAATTGAATTAATCCCACCCATTTAAAATAACTGTAAATAAGCAAGTCAAAAGTATAACATGGGACTTTGATGTTTTTAGCACTAATATTTAAGAACAAATAAGAACAAGTTTCACTTAAAAGGAATCCAATCTTTTCTTTAGCTAATTCTATTATTGCCATTTTATTTGTCTGTTAAGCAAAACAGTTAAATGACTTCCAATTATAAAGACAGGTTAACATTGTAATAGCTTTTACTAAGGTAATAACTTTTAGAAAGCTTTCAATTAAAAAAAAAATCTATTCAATAGGAAAACCACCAGTTATTAACCTCACTGTGTATTTAGAAAGGATTAAAAATACACATTTCCTGGGACACAAAACTGTACCAAAAGCATTTCCTTACAAAGTAACTTTACAGAACAATACAACTGGACTTATACAAAGACATATATATTGACATGTTAGCTTTAATACACAATTCAGATGTGTTGGAAGCAACTTTCTAACAGGGCCTTATTGCATTGATGTGGAAGTGTACAACTTCTTTAACTCTTTAAAAATAGTAATAAAAAATTACAAAATAATGCAAATGTAGAATTAAGGCTGAGACTATATAATCTAGTATTAATAGACTCAAACAATACTTATAAAAATGGATGCTGTGGCCTATTTTATATACACAAGGGTAAAGTCTTTAGAAATTTAAAATGCTACTGCTGTCACAAGTTCACTCATGTAGTTAATATTTATTTTCATGTATTTTAACATTTGAATTCCCAGATACCTGGTGCTTTTTCTTCTTTTATTTTGAATTCTTCATTAAGAGTTTCCTCACATATTTAAAATTAAATACCTAACCTCTGGAACTTTCCTTAGGCACAACCAACAAAACAGTTTTGTTAAATAAATTTACACAAAAGTAATAAAAAGGTTTGTTTCCAAGAAATAGTTCTAGCAAATTCATAGTAATTATATTGAAAAATAATTCATAAACTTTTCTTCAGGATTAATCAATGCTCTGTGCCAGTTTTACAGTCACTGCCATATTTGCACATTTTCCTCTGACACATTTGCAAGATAATGACAACCAAAGGGCATGTGGACTGGAATAATTACAGAAAATGCATATCATCCAGTAAGAGTCATAAAATTGAATGGTTGCTTCCAGTACCATCTGGACAGACATGGAAATGAATGCCCAGGAGCTTGTACTGTCCCCATAGGTATTCAGTCTGGTAAATCACCTCCTTAGTCTTCCGAAACAGAGCTGCCGAAGGCAGGGCATTCTCACTGAGACCACAGGTCCCCTCTTCTCTGTCACCTTTCACACATTTGTTTTGGTTACAGTCCTGGTCATAATGGAAAGAGAAAAAAACCACAATAAATTATATGAATCAAAGTTTTCCTTTCCTAAACTCCCTCATTAGACCTGTATGGTTAAATATCCATACAGGATATTTGGGCTATTATGATAATTCTTCGTATAAACAGATTTAATTAAGTCCTTGTACATAATCACTTCTTTGACATGCTAAAAAAAAAAAAAAGTAAAAAAGCCTTAAAATAAAAGCAGCAAACGTATATAAAAGGGGTAATTTGTACCACAGTTCTTTACAATGGTGTATTCTCAGACACCGAAACTGAAGATTTTCACTTACTTATCCCCCTTTTCCTTAAAAGAAATTATAATTTAAAAAATTAACAATTATAATGCTTATTACAAAAAAGTTATAAAGACAAGTAAAAAGAAAAAACACGAACAAATACCTATATTTCTATTTACATAGAGATGAACATAGTGAATACCTTGCATATAAATCTATGCAGACGTTTTTATTCAGGTGTATCTAAATAATTTATTTTTTAATGATAGTTCCTTAAACTTCTATTTCCAAAAAGATACATTTTTTTATAAAGAGCTAATTTGTGATCTTTATGAGTAGAAATGAATTAGAAAACTGAAGTCTCTATTAAAGAGACTGGGGTAAGTGGTGCTCCCACAGCAGGATGATCCCCCAGGCCAGTGGTCGGCAAACCGCGGCTCACGAGCCACATGCGGCTCTTTAGCCCCTTGAGTGTGGCTCTTCCACAAAATATCACGTGCGGGCGCGCACGTACAGTGCGACTGAAACTTCGTGGCCCATGCACAGAGGTCGGTTTTCGGCCTGGGCGAGTCTATTTTGAAGAAGTGGCGTTAGAACACTCAAGGGACCAAAGAGCTGCATGTGGCTCGCGGTTTGCCAACCACTGCCCCAGGCCATGCCCCCACCAGTGCAGGAATTCCGTGCACCAGGCCTCTAGTATATATATATATATATATATATATATAAAATTAATAATTTCTTAATATAACCAATATCCAAATATTAAAATTTCTCCAAATCTTTTCAAAGCTGTCATTTTAAAGATTCAAATCCAGATCCAAAAAAGGGTTACATACTACATTTGATGGTTATATCTTTCAATCACTTTCATTCTACAACATACAGTTCATCCTACTTTTACGTCATTGATTTATTGACAAAAGCAGTCATTTTTCCTGTACAATGTCCTAAACTTGACATTCTGGATTTGGTTAACTGCTTCCTGTGGTATCATTTAACTTGTTCCTAAAGTCCCCCTATCTCCTGTACACTTGTTAAATTGAGCCTTTCTCAAATTTGTGAGAGATTTAAGCTCTAATGCCTTAAGGCACCTTTTATATGGAATGAATTAAATTCCTACCATGCACCCCACTTTTATTCACCTAGCAAGATATAGCACACAATGAGCATTCCAACATTTACTGCATAAATGTAGAATATCTATACTAATAAAAAGGTAATATGCAAATTGGTCACGATGCCCTCACAGTAACAACCGAACAGCAGGCTGCGTGGGGCAACAAGGCCGGCAGGGGGGTTAGCGAGGGATGACCAAAACGAATGACCAGCAGGCTGTGTGGGGCAACTAGGCCGGCAGGGGGGTTAGCGAGGGACGACAAACCGACTGACCAGCAGGTTGCGTGGGGCGACGAGGCCAGCAGGAGGGGCAGTTGGGGGTGACCAGGCTGGCGGGGGGGGGGCAGTTGGGGGCGACCAGGCCAGCAGAGGGGGGCAGTTGGGGGCAACCAGGCTGGCAGAGGGGGGGCAGTTGAGGGCAACCAGGCCAGCAGAGGGGGGCAGTGAGGGGCGACCAGGCCGGTGGGGGGGGCAGTGAGGGGTGACCAGGCTGGCAGGGGGGACAGTGAGGGATGACCAGGCAGGCAGGGGGGACAATGAGGGGTGAGCAGGTTGGTGGGGGGCAGTTGGGGGTGACCAGGCCGGCAGAGGGGGGCAGTTGGGGGTGATCAGGATGGCAGGCAGAGGCGGTTAAGGGTGATCAGGCTGACGGGGGGGGGGGCAGTTAGGGGCAATCAGGCAGGCAGGCAGGTGTGCAGTTAGGAGCCAACGGTTCCGGATTGTGAGAGGGATGTCTGACTGCTGGTTTTGGCCCGATCCTTGGGATTGGGCCGAAACTGGCAGTCGAACGTCCCCCAAGGCATCCAGGATTGGAGAGGGTCCTGGCTGGGCTGAGGGGACCCCACCCCCATGCATGAATTTTGTGCACTGGGCCTCTAGTGTAGATATAAAGGGCATGGATACCAATTCCAAATACACAGTCTCAAAGGAACTCCTCCTTTAAGGTCAATATGAGACATGTTTACAGTCAAAGGCTATATTTAAACTTTTTGAAATAATGTACAAGAAACTCTTGTACCATGGTATCCTTCTGTGTGAGGGCCTTACTAATATCTAATCTAAAAAGGATAGTTTTCTTACTATTGAGTTAGGTTGCAGACGGCTTCGTTGGTTTTTTGGTGAGCTATCTAAATGATATATGATTTTCTAAGCCAAACATGATACGCAATTTTAAAATAAGTAATGTAAAATGGTTTTGCATATTCTATACTTATCAAGTTGCTGATCCTATGAAGCAGAATGCAGTTTTTTGAAAGTTAAGCAAAACAACAGAAGAGCAATTTAAATCTTAACATTAACTTTTAACATATAAAAATAAACTATTAAACTTTCCAAATAATTAGCCAACATTATTTAGAAAACTGGAGTATCCTAGGAGAATATAATGATTATGTCTTCTTTCATTATCCATCACTTAGTTCAATTAAAAAAATGCTAATTCCAGCTCAAGGGGAAATTATAAATAAACTCACGCTATTTTTTAAAGCATAATGAGACAAGAGTTTTGATAAACTAACCAATGATAACTCTCAGGTCATAAATAGACTCACCTATTTTGTCTTGTAACTTCTCTTCTCATTCTTTTAGGAGGATTTGGACAATCTGTCATTTCAACTTTTGTTGGATGAAATAAAGAATCACTGCACTTACGCATGGGAGTCACACCTATAAAGGTAGAAAATTAACTTTTAGAAGACTGGAATTGTAAGCAAGAAAAGCAAATACAGCCCTCGCTGGTTTGGTTCAGTGTTGGCCTGCGGACTGAAGGGTCCCGGGTTCAATTCCAGTCAAAGGCACATGCTCGGGTTGCAGGCTTGATCCCCAGTTGGGGGGTGTGCAGGAGGCAGCTGATCAATGATTCCCATCATTGATGTTTCTGTCTCTCTCTCATGTATGTATATATATATATATATATATATATATATATATATGAAAAGCAAATACACCTTAATTTATAGAAAAAGAATTAATAAGTAATACTGAGAATGATTCTTACTACGCCTGCTGAGAGAATAGTTTAAACCATTTATCAGATGACTTAGAGGTCAAGAGTGTCTGTAGATTTAAGTTCTGGATCATTCACATTCTTTCTTATGGTTGAACCTCTTTAATCATTAATATTCATCTTCATGCTAACAAAAGAGATGTTAACAAAAAGTAAGCATATACCTAGAAGCTGTTGCTCCATTAGTTTCAGAGTTTTCTCTCGTTCATCAAGTTCTTGTTTTTTCTTCTTCATTTCAGGAGATTGCAGGTACTCTAATTCACTGTTAAGTTCCTTGGTCAAACTGTTCAACTTGTCCAGAGCATTACGATACTGTTGAAGAAGATCTGCAAAGAAACCAAAGACATTTGATTAAAACTACTGATATCATATCAAATTAGGGTTTTAGGAAAGAAGAATTAGCAACATTGGTTACTATGTTACAGTAACATGTGGGAACTATTTTTAAAGCCACAAAACATTCAATGTAAACAAATGAAATAAAAAAGCACACTTTAGACCTGAGCACAAAACTATTAGCCTGCTAAATTTTAATTTCCTTCAATTGCTTGACTTTAATAAATTTATTTCTGTGTAAGGAGTTTTCTACATTAAAGTGCTCTGTAAAGTATCTAATCTAACTCCATATAGACAAATTTGAGGAGGGATGCAAATGCATTAAAGGCAGCAGTTAGAAAATCCCTGCTCCTAACAGACATGACTGTTACCTTAAACACAGCTTTCAAAGATGCACTTTTGATAAAATACTTATTTTTTTTAAATTTAACTTTCCTTATATTACTTACATTTTTTGTAGTGCAACATAGACAATAGTGTGGTGATAACCAGAAGGAGAGGGGGTGAGGGCTAGGTGGAGTGGGCAAAGGCAGAGGAGGAGGAAAGGGGGATGGGAAGTGTTTCTGTTTGGGGCAATGGGCGTACGATGCAGTCTGTAGATGATGTTTCATTGAGTTGTATACTTAAAACCTATATTGTTTTGTGAACCAATGTCACCCCAATAAATTCAATTTAAAAAAAAAGTAAAACTAAATGTATTAAATTATTCAAATTTGAGACTATTAATTGTCTGTCTGTATGATTTACTTGATACTAAATATTAAATAGAGTGACTACACTCTAGTCCAGGGGTCAGCAAACTACAGTCCACGGGCCAAGAATGCTTTATACAATTTTAAATGGTTATATAAATACCTTCATACTACCCTTGATTTTGCCTCTTGGCTCACAAACCCTAAAATATTTAATGTCTGGCACACACAAAAATGACCAATATTCATGAGAATAAAGTAGTTTACATATAAAACTGTGAAAGGTATTATTTAAGAGTTCGGTGATAAATAGTCTCTTTACTTTTTCAAATTGATTTTAGAGAGGAAGGGAGGGGGGAGGAAGGGGGAGAGAGGGGAGGAGGGAGAGAGAGAGAGAGAGAGAGAGAGCGAGAGAGCGAGAGCGAGAGAGAGAGAGAGAGAGAGCGAGCGCGAATGAATGAATGAATGAGAGAGAAACATTGATAGGCTGGCCTCCGAACACACCACGACAGGGGATGGAACCCACAACCTAGGTGTGTGCCCTGACCAGGAATCAAACGCCACCTTTTGGTGCACAGAACAATGCTACAAACATCTGAGCCACACCGGCCAGGGCTAAGTGTCTGCTTTTCAATTAAAGAATTTAATGTATTTACATGTTACTCAAGGTCTTATTTCTAATCATCTTATTTTGTAACATGTAAATATTCATTTCTTCCTTCTGTTTTTTGCTCTGATTTGCTGTTACCTCATATTAAATACTATAATGCAAAACACTGTGTAGGCAAAATTATTTGAAGACACTCTGTTTGTAATTGTGTTAGTACAATTTTTGTGGAAGTAGTGTAATTGAAAATTGTTTTTTCTCTGCAAACATCCCATGATACACTAGAAGGAGGATCCTCAAAGCTCTGTTTTATCTGGTCTTTACTATGCTGGTTGACTCAGGAGGGAAAATCTCACTCCTAGGCGTTGTAGAATCTGAGTAGTGTTAAAAGATACACTCCAGGGTGAAGGTGAAAGGAACTCAAGGCTGCTGAAAGTCTCAGAGCCATTTCTGGTTTTGTCTTGTCTGCTGCCAATCTTCTTTGAATCTGTGATTGCTTCCAGTTCCCTTCTAATACATTCCCTTCTTGCTTCAAGTGGTCAGGGCTGGCTGCTATTGCTTACAACCAAAAGTACTTTGTACATACCAGTAATCTTAAACTGTCTCGTTTGATTTTTTAAAACTGTTTCTCAAATATTTGAATTTTTATTGTTGAATCATTAGTCTGTATATGGAATGTATCTTAGAAATATATATCCAGAAGGATTAAGTATCTGTTATATTTTTGAAGTCCTTGTATTATCTGTCAACCTTACATATATAAACAACCCGACAGAGCACACAGATATTTAATTACTATCTTTTCTTCCCTAAAGTCTACAGATAATGCCTTATGGTTATACTGATATCCAGGTACCCAGGTAAACTGGAAATTCTGTTTGTATGGCACTTGGGTATTTTAAGTAATTCTTTTTGTTTGGGAACACTGCAAAAACTGTAGTGCTAGAGTGATAAGGGTTGAGGCTTTTTTATGTCGATTCACTGCTTTTCCCCCCTGACTTCTTACTGTTCGTTTAGATGTTCATTTACAAAGATTTTTGTAAGCATTCAATGCCATCATAAACTGAAGTAATGAACCTCTGTACTGTGTATCATTTTAATTTTCTATATATTATGATATTTTGACATCTTTAAAAACCTTTCTGGCTGGGAAGCAGACCGCTCCTCCCAGAGTTAGCCAATACTTGAAGATAGCCAAGGGCCCAGCATACCTTTGATATGTAACTAATCCAGAGCCAAACCTCCTCTATCTGGCCTGTGCACACTAAGACCCAATATTCTTCTGCCTTATCATCTCAGGGCCAGTTACCAGGCAACTAGCTAGAGACCACGCCTATAACCCAAAGCTCATTGGAATGGCTCATCCTGTGGTGTGTGGCTCTCCCTCAGAAACCTCCATAAAGGCTGTGGCCTCGGCATTCTCCTTCCTGTCTTCTGCCTCTTAACCACGTGGGAGTTTTCCCATATGGCCCTGCACGGTGTGTGGTGACTTCTGTCTCTAGGACCTGTGAGTGTCATAAACTTTGTTTTCCAGAGTCTTCCCTTTCTCCTGTTATAGCTGCACCTGACTAACCATCTCATAAAAGAATATAAAACAACTTCTTCCCACTATGTTTCCAAACTACTATTCTAAAATCGCTGGGGGCTGAAGTAACGATGAAAAACTGAATACTACCCAAATTCCTCAACAGTGGAATAAAGAAATAAACTATGGTATATTTACTCAATGAAATACAATCCTGCAATGTAAATGCAATTATGCACACAGTATCGAGTGAACAACGCCAGACACACAAAAGAATATGCAATGCATGATTCCATTCACATAAGGTGCGAAAATGAACAAAACTAATTTATGCTATTTTAAGTTAAGAAAGTTGTTATTCTCTGAAGAGGGGGGTTGTTCATCTTGTGAAAATTTATCAAGCAGTATGTTTATGAAATGTACATGTTTCTGTATGTTTATCATGCTTTAATAAAAGTTAAGAACAAAATATGGTATATACACACAACAGAATATTACTTAACCCTAAAAAGAAAGGGTTTTCTGACATATGCTATAACGTGGATGCACCTGGAAGGCATTAAGCTAAGTGAAATAAGCCAGTCACAAAAGGTCAAATACTGTATGAGTCCACTTACATAATGGGCCTAGAATACTCGAATTCACAGAAAAGAAACCCTAGTAGTTGTCAGGACACCGGGGTAAAGGAGCAAAAGGAGCAGCTGTTTAATGGGTACAGAGTTTCAGTTTCAAGGTTTGAAGACTGGTTGCACAACAATGTGAATGTACTTAATACTACTGAACTATACATTTAAAAATGGTTAAGATGATAAATTTTATATTATGTGTATTTACCACATTTTTATAAAATATTAATAACAAACTACTTTTTTGCTGAAAAAGTAGATGCCCAAGTATATTAAAGCTATATAAAATTAAGAGCAAATAAGCTCTAAGGCAGTGGTTCTCAACCTTCTTAATGCCGCGACCCTTTAATACCGTTCCTCATGTTGTCGTGACCCCCAACCATAAAATTATTTTCTTTGCTACTTCATAACTGTGATTTTGCTACTGTTAATGAATCGTAATGTAAATATCTGTGTTTTCCGATGGTCCTAGGCTCTACAGCAGCGGTTCTCAACCTGTGGGTCGCGACCCAAAGGTTGAGAACCGCTAGCATGGTCGTGGTGAAATCCCAACTGCAGATGGAAAATACTGTTTTCAATCTGCTGTTGGTTGGCTCCAAGGATGCAAAACCTGGGGATATAGAGGGACAACTGTATATTTAGTGAAAAAAAAAAATTCCTCATGTAAGTAGACCCATACAATTCAAACCTGTATTGTTCAAGTGTCATCTGTATATACACTTCAGAGCACAGATATAAAAACAATTATATTGGCTAACTAAAAAGAGCTTATAGAAGGGAAAATGGGGGAGGGAGGTCACATGTCATGAACAAAAATATCTTATTCATATTTGTTACTGGATTATTTTTCATGTTAGACTATCAATACACAATTCCCAGATAAACTATTAAAATTAAACGGGAAATTGTTATTTAGGAACTTATCCAACCTACCTATTTGTTGCCCTAAGACTAGGCACTGCTTTGGTACTGGAGCTCCAAATACCATTCCCCGAAGTTTGTCCATTGGAGGAGCTTTATTCTGAAGGCCCCCAAACTTCCCATTACTTCGAATGCGATCTCCATCTCTCGTGAGCAGTGTAGGACAGTGTGCAATTTTAACAACCTATTTTAAGTAAACAGATATTAATTAGTGAGTCCATAAAACTTATTTCAATTGTTCTAAGAAAGGAGAAGTCATTTAAGAATTCTGAGATTAGAAATGACATGCCCATGCTAGTATTTATATAAATATTTTAATAAGCTAGTGATGTGTAAGATGAATTGGGGAAAAAAACAGAGGCAGGGCAATAAGTTAATATGAGTGATTCTCAAGTGTTAGCCTAAGAAACTAACAGTTTGCTTGATAAGAAGGAGGAGAGAGGGACCAGCAAGAGTAGGCTGTGCTTCTGAAAGCCATGGCAGTATCAAGGCAGAATCAGTAGCTTAATTTCCTTCTGTTAAATACACATTTTACAGATGACCAAAAAAAAACAGCAGAGAAGAAAATACAGACTGAAAATCATAGTGCTGAATCTTTAGTGGGCAATACTGCAACTTCAGTTGTGGGAAGTAAAAGAGCTAGTAATGTGAGAGTTGGAGGAACTAGAATTATGTAGTAAATCCTAAGTCATGGAAAAAAAGTAGGTAGGGTTAGTTAAGAATTAAATTCTTCAGAGATGTGAGAAAATAAAAGAGACACTATATTTAGTATTTCATGAACTTCAAGAATGTTCTTTCAAAACAGATTTAGGAAAGTATAAAGAAATTAAATGTTTGCCCTAGCTGGTTTTGCTCAGTGGATAGAGAATCAACCTGTGGACTGAAGGGTCCCAGGTTCAATCCCCAATAGGGAGTGTGCAGGAGGCAGCCAATTAAGGATTCTCTCTCATCACGGACTAGAGGCCCGGTGCATGAATTTGTGCACCAGTGGGGTCCCTTGGCCTGGCCTGCAGGATCGGGCCAAAACCGGCTCTCCAATATCCCCCGAGAGGTCCCGGATTGCGAGAGAGTGCGGGCCAGGCCGAGGGATCCCACCGGTGCACAATCGGGGCCGGGGAGGGACACGGGAGATTGGCCAGCCGGGGAAGGACCAGGGGAGGGCTCAAGGGTGTGTCCGGTCCGTCTCGCTCAGTCCCAATCGGCTGGACCCCAGCAGCAAGCTAACCTACTGGTCGGAGCGTCTGCTCCTGGTCGTCAGAGCATGTCATAGCGATTGGTCAACTGGTCGACTGTCTGCCCCCTGGTGGTCAGTGCATGTAATAGTGAGTGGTTGAGCAGCCTTAGCATATCATTAGTATATTATGCTTTGATTGGTTGAACGGCCAATTGGATGACTGGACACTTAGCACATTAGGCCTTTATTATATAGGACTAGAGGCCTGGTGCACAAAATTTGTGCACGGGGGTGTGTGTCCCTCAGCCCAGCCTGCACCCTCTCCAAAATGGGATCCGTCTCACAATCCAGGACTGCTGGCTCCCAACTGCTCACCTGCCTGCCTTCCTGATTGCCCCTAACCGCTTCTGCCCTCCAGCCTGATCACCCCCTAACTCACTCCCCTGCCAGCCTGATTGATGCCTAACTGCTCCCCTGCCAGCCTGTTTGCCCCTAACTGCCCTCCCCTGCAGGCCTGGTCACCCCTAACTGCCCTCCCCTGCAGGCCCGGTAGCCCCCAACTTCCCTCCTCTGCCGGCCTGGTCACCCCTAACTGCCCTCCCTTGGAGGCCTGGTCCCTCCCAAATGCCCTCCCCTGCTGGCCTGATTGCCCACAACTGCCCTCCCTTGCAGGCCTGGTCCCTCCCAACTGCCCTCCCCTGCTGGCCATCTTGTGGTGGCCATCTTGTATCCACATGGGGGCAGGATCTTTGACCACATGGGGGCAGCCATCTTGTGTGTTGGAGTGATGGTCAATTTGCATATTACTTTTATTAGAGAGCATAGAGGCCTGGTGCATGGGTGGGGGCCAGCTGGTTTGCCCTGAAGGGTGTCCCGGATCAGGGTGGGGGTTCCCTTGGGGTGTGGGGCGGCCTGGGCGAGGGGCCTGTGGTGGTTTGCAGGCTGGCCACACCCCCCAGCGACCCAAGTGGAGGCCCTGGTATCTGGGATTTATTTATCTTCTATAATTGAAACTCTGTAGCCTTGAGCAGAAGCCAAGGCAGGCCAGGGCTGCAGAAGCTTGGCTTCCTCCATCGCTGGGGGCAACTCAAGCCTCCTGCTCTCTCCAGCTCCGTGGCTGCTGCCATCTTGTGGGTGTAGTGGAGTGATGGTTAATTTGCATATTACTCTTTTATTAGATAGGATGTTTCTATCTCTCTCTCCCTCTCCCTTCCTCTCTGAAATCAATACAAAAAGAAAAAATTTAAATGTTCAACTTCAAAGGTAATCAGAGAAGCAGAATTCGTGAGCTATAGTCACTATTCAAAATGTTAACACATGCATACTGCACTGCACACCACAATGAATGTTGGGAGAGCTATGGAGAAAGGGTCTTCTTGTACTAATCTGCTCTGAGGCAGCCCTTCTAAAAGGAAATGTGAAAGTATTATATAGCTTAACACTCTGCAAGACCCAGCAATTCTATTTCTAAAAAGTTACTCTGAAGAAATAATCAAAGATATGAACTATATGAAACTGAATGAAAAATATGACACTCACGTTTCATTCAGTAAGTTACAGAAATAATGGTATATCCACACAATAGAATGCATAGATTAAAAAAGACTGAAGAACATTATAAGTTAACATGTAAAACCTATTCCAATCTAATAGTGAGGGTAAAGTAGTCTCTGATTTATAAAAATAAAACTTGATATTTAAAAAATAAAAAAGTAGTAGATCATGTAATAAAAAATCATGACCAGTATTTACTCTTCTATTATAATTCCAGGGGTACTTTACAGGCGTTTTCTCAACAAATTGGACCTTAAAAAAAAATTTAAATGCAGCAAAATGCTTACTTGAAGAAAATGTGTGGTGAATTCTTTAATAAAATGAATCTTTCAGTAAAACACCACCTTACTTTCTTAGTTTTGGTTTGGATTTTTGTGTTTTCTAAAAGCAAACATTAAAAATACAAACTGGATTCATGTATTACCCATTTATCAAGAGTCAGCCAATGTTTTTAGGATATGAAATTCACTTAAATAATAACACACTCAAGCTTACAGGCTTGTCTATTTTCTTGTTAACAGACTGACGGATATAAGATATAAGCCTCAGGTAGACAGAATGTTTTGGCTCCCCTTTTAGAACAATTTTGCTAATATTATGTTCATGGATAGTTTTTCAATGTGTAAAGTATCCTTCAATCTTATAATTCTACTTCACTAAGCACTCTATTAGGACAAAAAAAAAAAAAAAAAAAAAAAAAAAAAAAAAAAAAGAAATGACAGCAGGTACAAATCCAGTGAATGAACACCAGCCCTACCACTTGGGAAATACCAAGTGACAACCCCTGCAGGGACTAGCAAGGGGGTGAAGTAATATAAATGGCATGAGAAAAATTAGGAAGAGAAAACAGTAACAAAAACTACTGAAACCTAACAATGTAACCAAGGGATGCACAAAAGTCTTTTCTCAGAAGAGCTTTCAAACAATATTTAGCCACTGAAATTACATATGACTTACTTCAAAAAACTTTGGAAGCAAAGAAATCAATACATGCTACACCAATTATGAGGAGCATATACTGTACCTGCTTTTGTCACATATACTCTCTTATTATGTTTTTTAAAGCTATGGATTGGTGTCTTTCAGTAGTTCTAAAAAATTTTCACCCATTAGTTCAAATACTGCTATGATCCTCATCTTGGCATTATGATTAGACTTTTTTGTTTTTTGAGATTTTTCTCATTCTATTTTCCATGATCAACCTTTCTCTTATATTCCTTCTTTCTGAGCTGCCGTCTGAATAATTTTTCTTACCTATTTCCCAATTCACTATTCTCTCTTAAGCAGTTAAACTTGTCCAGTATTTATTATATTTTTTATTTTTAGAAGCTCTATTTGATTTTTAATTTGACTTGTTCTCCCCTAATTTTTAAAAAAATATATATTTTTTATTGATTTCAGAGAGGAAAGGAGGGAGAGGGAGAGAGAGATAGAAACTTCAATGATGAGAGAGCATCACTGATCCGCTGCCTCCTGCACAACCGCCACTGGGGATCGAGCCGCAAACTGGACATGTGCTCTGACCAAGAATCAAACCATGACTTCCCATTCACAGGTCGACACTCAACCACTGAGCCATGCCAGCTGGGCTGCTTTCCTAACTTTTTTAAAAAAATAAATCTTTATTCAGATTATTACAGTTGTTTCTCCTGTTTCCATAGCTCCCCTCTACCTGGTTCCCACCCCACCTTCTGCCCTTACCTCCCCCCCACTGTCCTCATTCATAGGTGTATGATTTTTGTCCAGTCTCTTCCTGAACACCCCCATGCCCCTTTCCCCCTGAGAATTATCAGTCTACTCCCTTTCTATGCCCCTGATTCTATTATATTCACCAGATTATTCTGTTCCTCAGGTTTTTAATTCACTTGATTTTTAGGTTCACTTGTTGATAGATATGTATTTGTTGTTCATAATTTTTCTCTTTACTTTTTTCTTCTTCCTCAAAGAATACCTTTCAGCATTTCATATAATACTGGTTTGGTGGTGATGAACTCCTTCAGCTTTTTCTTATCTGTGAAGCTCTTTATCTGCCCTTCAATTCTGAATGATAGCTTTGCTGGGTAGAGTAATCTTGGTTGTAGGTTCTTGCTATTCATCACTTTGAAAATTTCTTGCCACTCCTGTCTGGCCTGCATAGTTTCTGTTGAGAAATCAGCTGACAATCGAATGGGTGCTCCCTTGTAGGTAATTAACTGATTTTCTCTTGCTGCTTTTAATATTCTCTTTGTCTTTTGCTCTTGGCATTTTAATTATGATGTGTCTTGGTGTGGTCCTCTTTGGATTCCTTTTGTTTGGGGTTCTGTGCGCTTCCTGGACTTGTAAATCTATTTCTTTCACCAGGTGGGGGAAGTTTTCAGTCATTATTTCTTCAAATAGGTTTTCAGTATCTTGTTCTCTCTCTTCTTCTGGCACCCCCATAATTCTGATGTTGGTACGCTTGAAGTTGTCCCAGAGGCTTCTTACACTATCTTCAACTTTTTGGATTTTTTTTTTCTTTTTGCTTTTTCGGTTGAGTGTTTTTTGCTTCTTTGTATTTCAAATCTTTGACTTGATTCTTGTGTTCCTCTAGTCTGTTGTTGGGTCTCTGTATATTATTTTTTATTTCAGTCAGTGTATATTTAATTTCTAGTTGGTCCTTTTTCATATCTTCGAGGGTCTTGTTATATTTATCGGCCTTTTCTAGGATATTCTTGAAAAGCCTTATAACCGTGGTTTTGAATTCTATATCCAGTCGTTTGTTTTCCTCCATTTCTTTTGTTTGTGATCTGTTTCTTTGACGCCACATTTTTACTGCTTCCCTGAGTTGGTAGGGTAGATTTGTGTGCTAGGTTTCCTATATGGCCCAGTGGGTCGGCCTCCCCAGTTAACCTGAGGTGGACACTCTTGGTGCACCCCTTTGTGGACTGTGTGTACAGCCTTGTAGTTAAGTCTTGATTGTTGTTGGTATCACTGGGAGGAACTGACCTCCAGGCCAGGTGGCTGTGAGGATCAGCTGTGTCTACGCTGGGAGAAGTTCGGTGCTGGAGACAGCCTTATAGGATTAGACTTGCCAAATTGCAATAGCCTCTGTGCTCAGCTTGGATGGGGTGGAGTCTCAGGGTGGAGCAGACAGTCTTGACTTCCCATCAGCCTTGCCCTTGCGCACCCGCCTCCAGACCTCTGCCTTCCCCGGCTCCCGAGTCTCCACTCGAGAGTCCAGATTCCCCCCTGTAAGAGCATGGGTCCCCAGGGGCTCGCCTGAAATTGGGGTTCAGTGCAGTCAGATCTGGGGTTCAGTGCAGTCAGGAGCTTCCTACTCCCTTCTGCTAGGGAAAGCCTGTGGCAACCTCCGCAGCCTTGTGCACACTGGCACGCGTGCCTCCAGACCCCTGCCCACCGTGGTTCCCCTGGGTCTCTCCCGGGTCTCCGAGTCTCTGGGTGCCTTTCTCTCTACCTGACAGACCAGACACCCCTGTATGAGCCTGGGTCCACGGGGTTTCGCCCGGGACTGGGGTTCAGTGCAGTCAGAACTGGGGTTCAGTGCAGTCGGGGGCTTCCTTCCCCCTTCCGCCAGAGAAAGTCAGCCAGGCTCTCAGCCGCCCTTCCTCTCTGCGTGCATAAGGACCCTTTGCCGTACCTGCAATTCTCTGTGAGCTTTTCTCTTTCCTTCTAGTTTTAGAATTTTCACTCAGCCAGCTTTCCTGTGGTTCTGGATGGTGTCCGTTCTGTCTTTTAGTTGTAGTTTTGAAATTGTTGTGCGAGGCAGCAGTTTAGGTGCTTACCTATGCCGCCATCTTGGTTTCTCCCTGCTTTCCTAATTTTTAACACTTTTATTTCTTGAATTATGTTGAACATATTTTTAAAACCTGCTCTATATTCAATATGGAAATTATTTCAGTTCTAAGATAAAGTTGAATTCCTCCAGAGAGAATCTGTGTTTCCTCTGATCACATATCTAAGGACACTATCAGTTCAGCACCATATGAAACCAAATATTTACTTCAGATTTTTCAGACCATCCAAATATTATGAATGCAGGCTACAAACAGACATGAGGGCAAACCTGTTATACTTTGATAGGGCAACCTATTAAATTCTCCAGGAAAACAATTTAATATTTTTTCTTTTCTTCTACTTAAAACCAAAGGTTCAAGAGAGTCTCCAGGGGCACTTGGAGTTGAGACCAAAGTAGCAGGTATATTTCTTTGTTTACCCTTACACTAAGGTTTATCCCTTTGGGGGTTCCAGTTTATTGGGAAAGGGTCTTCTATCACTACTTGGAGAAACTCACAGATATATGAGAACTAATACGTGTTACTGTTTAAAGCAACTTTTCAAGTGTTTGTTATATAGCAATAGATGACTGAAACATGTATACTGCCCAACTGTGCCTTCTAAGATGTTATGGGTTGAATTATATGTCAAAATTCTTAGGTTCAAGTCCTAACCCTTAGTCCCTCAGAATGTGATCTTATCTAAAGATAAGGTCTTTACAGAAGCAAGCAAGTTAAAGTTAGGTAATTAGCCCTGGCCAGTGTTGCTCATTGGTCAGAGCATCAACCAGCACACCCAAGGGTCGTGGGTTCTATTCCTGGTCAGGGCACATACCTGGGTTGCAGGTTTGATCCCTGGCCCCAGTCAGGGCATGCTTGGGAGGCAATCAATCGATATATCTCTCTCACATCAATGTTTCTCTCTTTTCTTCACCTCCCTCCCTCCCTTCCACTCTCTCTCTCTTAAAAAAAAAAAAAAAAAAGAGGAAAAAAAGAGAGCCCTAATTTAATGAATGGTGCTTTTATAAAAAGGAGATATAGTTATGCACAGATATGAATAGAAGAAGCCGACCATCTATAAAACAAGGACAGAGGCCAGAAAGATATCCTTCCCTCACAGCCCTCAGAAAGAATCAGCCCTGTTCAGACCTTGAATATGGATTTCAAACCTCCAGAACTGAGAGACAATAAATTTCTGTAGTTTAAGCTACCCAGTCTGTGGTACTTTGTTACAGCAGCCCTAACAACTAATAAACAAGGTAATACATAAAATTACATTTCTACCAACATTAATGATAGCACTTTTTTCCAATACCATCATCAATAATAGATATTAGTTTTTGAGTCTTCAATAATTTCATAGCCCCAAAACATGCATGATTTTAACTTGCATGATGGCCCATTCATTATTTTGCCCAATTTTATGTTGCTTATCGATATGTAGGATTTAAATTGGTTTTGACAAGGTTACTTAATCATTTGCACATTTATCATAAAATAACTTTTTTTCTCATATAGGTCTATAATATATTAAATTTTAAAAATACATAATAGAATTAGAGCTACAAGTTAAAAAAGAATTCAATACATACCTCTCTTCTATAATGATTGGCAGCATCCAAATTATCCAAAATAATGGTGTCCCCTAATAGCATACCAAACACTAAAAAATTCAATAAACAAAATTTTAACTTATAACATATTCTTTGATTATATTAAAATATTAACAGACACTGAACATTTTTTAACAAAGAATGCTAATTTAGAATTTTATTCAACACTTTTCCTATAATTGGAAAAAATTAGAGAATTAAATATTAATAAAATTGTTACTTATAAATGAAATAAGAACATAAATTCCATAGTCAGTAATTTATATGTCTGGATCACATATGTAATATCTACATAAAATAAAGTCACCATAATTTCCTTTACCTGTTTCACAATGCTCTATGTTATCTGGAAACGTTAACAAATCTCGGGCAAAGACTGGATCTCCAATGGGTCTAAAATATAATTTTCCATTTCGGTAATGAGGCAGAGGTCTGAATGAAAAGAAAAATTTAAAAAGTATTAAGCAAAACTCATAACTTTTAAATTAAAAAATATGAAATATGAAAAACATGAATATATTGCATATTACTGTAATCATTAAATCAACTCTCCATCCACAAGTAAAACTCCTAAATTATTATTATGCCCTTAGAAATGAGAATATATACCATATACAAATATCTACTTAGTTTTATCTGTACTATTACCCTCAATTAGTTTGTAAAGTCAATATAAACTATTATTTAGTTTGACAATGAAAGAAGAAAAGCAGGCTCTAAAGCTGGCCCTAAATGAGGATGCCAGTGATATGACTGTGTCATGGGGAGAGGGTCCCTAGAATGGAGGGCAAGGGCAGAGAGCTAAGACTAAGACACATGAGGGAGGTAGCTCAAAGCCCTGGGTGTCTGTTTTTCCCTCACAGCACACAGAATGAGCAATTGAAGCTCAGAAGTAACAATCACATTCGAGAGATGGAAGTTGGTTGGGATGTTGGGCCTTTCATTTCCACATAGTATAGCTCCTTCCAAATCTTGAAGGTAGAAGTGCTGGAGGGTGAGGGTGGCTCTGGAGCTACTTAATTCAATCCAATGAGAGGTACAATACCAGGAAGAGAAGATAACTAGCTGCTAGAGCAAACATTAGTTCTAAATACCAAATTTATACTTTCCTTAAATCATGGATTCTTAATATAGTCTTTAGGGATTATAAACATAAAAGAAGCCCTCCTGGAGGAAAAATTATTCTCACAAAAAGTATTATTCTTATCAACACAATACTTATGATATGATGGGATTTCCTAAGTTGTTTAAAATGGGTAATGAACCCAACTGGTGGGGCTCAGTGGTTGAGCATAGACCTATGAATCAGGAGGCCACAGTTCGATTCCCGGTCAGGGCACATGCCGGAGTTGCATGCTCGATCCCCAGTGTGGGGTGTGCAGGAGGTAGCCGATCCATAATTCTCTCTCATCACTGATGTTTCCATCTCTCTCTTCCTCTCCTTCTCTGAAATCAATAAAAATATATAAAACTAGAGGCCAGGTGCATGAAATTCATGCATGGGGGGGTGGGTCCCTCAGCCCGACCTGCACCCTCTCCAATCTGGAAGCCCTCAGAGGAGGCCTCTCCAATCTGGGAGCCCAGACGGCTTAGGCCCACTCCCCGTGGTTCTCTGCTCTCTGCAGGGCCAGGCTGCTCCGTGCCCGCTGCCCAGAGGCCCTCCGCGGCCGGGGCGGGACGCTTGCTTCGTCACCGCGGCAATGAAGCAAGTATTCCGCCAGGCCGCTCATGCTCCCCGCTGTCAGCGGCCGCCCCCCCAGGACTGGGGGACTCCGGCGGGGCTGAGGGGACTGGGCACCGCCATCTTTGTGACGGAGTGACAGTTAATATCACCCTTTTATTAGATAGGATAAAACAAAACAAAATAAAATGGGTAATGACTAGTAGCAGAGAGAGATTTTTTTTTTTAATCCTGACCCGAGGATATGTTTTCCTTGATTTTAGCCAGTGAGAGATTTTAGAAGCAGGCAGATTTGAGTTCAAATTCCAGTTGTTTCCTTAAGCTATTTTTAGATTACAAAATGAAATGTTAGTTTTATAACATAGTAGACTGTTAATTAGTTCCCATTTTCCTTAAAATCCCTACTCCTATGCAATTGTAGGCCTTGCAAAGCTTTGTTTTATGACTTTGAGAAAATAATTGGTCAATATTCTGTAATACATTTTAAATTTTTTGTTTTGTTACCATTTTCTTCCAGTCCTTTAAAGTGAATTTTAAAAAACAGTCAAGTTCAGAGTACACATAAAATATTTTAAAATTTATATTAAAAATACATAATTGATTTGAATAGTTGCTACCAAAAAACATACTTTGAAAAGCAAATGAAGAAATAATTAAATGAACCAAATTTGTATTAAAATAAGAATGAAATATCCTAACTAGTCTTACATTTCACCTTTGCTATTGGCAGTTCCAATAAAGACCCTCTCTACCTAAATTATGTCAGTTTATTTTCACATTTACATAAATAGTTCAAAAGACATGCATCTATACCCTATTCCAAATAAAGCAATTTCATATTCAGTTACTGATAATGAAATTTTTCCATCTTTGCTATTGCAAAAACCAAAAATTTGCTTTGGGTTTATGTGTGTGTGTGCTTGTGTGTGTGTGTTTCATATATACAAATTACATTTAATTAGTAAATTAAACATGGTCAGCATATATAATTCATCTTAATGAAGTATACACATTTGTGATGAAGGAAAAGATAGAATAATGTCGATGAGTCACTTCTCTGTTTTAGGCATCTTTTTGAGAAATCATTTTAAAATTCCATGCTTAGTTTAAAAATATATATTATTGCAGAAAAAAATAATTACTTCCACTTTTTTCTAACCTTCTCCAATCTGGAAGAGTCTTCTTATAAATAGAATCAAGTGGTAACACTTGCTGACGACCTTGGGTTTCATCATAGATACGACGCGCAGCATCAGTGGTCAAGGTGACAACACAATCCATATCACTTGCCAGATGCCAAGAAATAACCATTGCAGCTCTATCATCTTCAATTTGTGCGAGGTGTGCAATCTGTAGCCCATTAAAAAACAAGTATAAAACTCTAAGTATATAAAAATTTGAGAGTAAATATTTAAAAAGTCCAAGTCTAAAGAGCAAAAACACTTCTCGGGAACACTCACATAATTTTCACAAAAAATTATCAAACTTTAAAAACTCGCTGGCTTGAATATCAAACTATCTATTCTGTTGTTAATTTTGGAAAAATTCTTCTACAGATTAAACTCCAATAAATTTTACAAATGAGCAAATAAAAATTTTTGGACTATTACCTGCTAATTAATGATGTACACTTTTCACATTTACTATCTCCATTATTGGGAATGTGTTTTAATTAAGTAACCATAAAATACATTTAAGTAATATAGACCTACAATAAATGAACTTTAAGATTCAATTAAACATAAATATAGTTACATACCATACCCTTCTAAGTAGATATTTTACTCCACTACTACAGTGTTTTGTTCAGAAAACAAGTCTAAATGTTACAAATAAGAACAATTTTTTCTGCTTAAAAAAGAATACTTTGGAGTTTAGGCTAAATAACCACCCTCCTATTTACAAATACCTCAGTCACAAGCATTCTTTCTCAAAATACAACAGGGTTGAAATTTTTAGAACAATTTAAAAATTTCATTCACTGCACTGGTATGGTCACATCTAACCTTTATTCATACCTGCCCTAGCAATGAGAAAGTAGTATGTCACTCTTAGAAACATCATGATGTCCACCTTTGTACTCCAATTCTCTTTAAGTTAGTGGGAAAAAGGTAAGAAAACAGACATGCAGAGAAACTAGCAGATGTAAATGAAGATAAAAAATATGTCCTAGCAAACAAAGGAATGATTGGTAGTGGCAAATCAAATTAAGTGATCTCATTCTATTTTTGACTGCAAGTGCTAAGACAGATAGGTGTCCACTTTGTGATTATTCACAAGTTACCCTAATCTTATAACTGCAATAATTAATTCTAAGTGAAGATATGACTGGGAGCTCTCAGTATACTTCTTAACACTATACTATCTCTGTGAGTTTTCAGGCAATATAAAATATATATATTATTATTTTTTTAAAAAATCGAACGCTTTCTAAGATGTACACTTGCTATTTTTAAGTTGTATAACATGATGTTCTGTTCGAGCCTTAACTACTTTTTCAATTTTAAGTGTACCCTACCTATTTTCATGGATGCTACTAATTCTTTCTTAGGGGTAAGACATAAATGGCACTTAAAAAAGTAAAAAGGATCTCTGCGATGTGGCTCAGTGGTTGAGTATTGTAGACCCATGAACCAAGAAGTCATCAGTTCAATTCCCAGTTGGGGCACATGCCCGGGTTGCAGGCTGAATTCCCAGCAGGGGCATGCAGGAAGCAGCTGATGGATGTTTTTCTCTTATCAATGTTTCCATCTTTCAAACCCTCTCCCTTGCCCTCTCTCTAAAATCAATAAAAACATATTTTAAACAACAGGAATATAGATGAAATCTCAAGATATTTGCAATTAAGAGGGCAACATTAAAATATCCAAGTTAATGGAGGTATTTCACCATGTTAAAAATAATATAAGTTGTAAATCTCCTGTTTCCTACTATATTCCACATTTATTTATTCTACTTCTAGGATAAATGCCAGGAAAAAAAACCCACACATTTTTTTAAAGGAATCAAGGAAAGGAGATTAAGCATGATTTGAAAAAAGTTTTGCTGGATAGGAAAGGGCTTCTGAGATGACAGAAGAAACTATATAAAACAAAATTTCAAAGGCTTCCCTCTGATTTTTAAGAGATGTGATGAAAAACATCTGATTGGAAGACTTAAAAATATATTCTGCTACATTTTATTTTATACTTTGATAAAAATCTTACACATTGAGCAAGAATTCTGTATTAAATGAACCAATGAATGTGGAATGTTAGTACCTGAAAACAGGCTAACTATTACAGGTATCAATATGCTTAGAATCATAGGACTGCTTCTTTCTATAAAGACTGATTCTTCCTATAAATTCTATAAATTGGCTATAAGGAATAACAATTTAAAAAATTTTAAATTATAAACTGTTTTCGGTTTATAAATTTACATTCTTTTTAAAAATATATTTTTATTGATTTCAGAGAGGAAGGGAGAGGGAGAGAGAGAAACATCAATGACGAGAGGGAATCATTGATTGGCTGCCTCCTACACACCCCTCATTGGTGATCGAGCCTGCAACCCCGGCATGTGCCCTTGACTGAAATTGAAACTGGGACCCTTCAGTCTGCAGGCCGACGCTCTATCACAGAGCCAAAACGGCTAGGGCACAAATTTACATTCTTAACTTTTCAATTATATTTGGGGTTTGGAATATAAGGTAACTTGGTTTCAGTAGTAAACACTACCACTCCCTTTGAGAGTAACCACTACCCCTATTTTCAGAGTGCAGTTTGTTTGTGATGTTAAGGAACCATTTATAAAGAAACTGCCATGGACTCTTGAGTCAGAAAGACTTAGGTTTATGTCTAAGTTCTGCTTCTTAACAACTATATATTGACAAGTTATTTAAGTTCTCTGAACTTCAATTTCCTCATGTAAAAGTAGAAATATGAACAATCACAGAGTGGTTGTAAAAGAATGATGTATAAAGGCAATTAAGAACAGTAATAGCCCTGTCCAGTGTGTTTCAGTGGTTAGAGTGCCACAGGGTGGATTCCTGGTCTAGCGCAAGTACCTAGGTTGCAGGTTTGATCCCCAGGCCTGATCCGGGCGCATTTGGGAGGCAACCAATAGATGTGTCTCAAATTGATGTTTCCAGATCTCTCTCCCTGTCCCTTTTACTCTTTCTAAAAATCAATGGGGGAAAAAAATACCCTGGTGAGGATTAAAAAATACACACCAAATAGTAATAAACAGCACTGACTTTGGAGTTAGACTGGTTGGGCTTGAGTTCAAGCTCTGATCGAACGCTTGCTATGTAACCTTGAGCAAGTTTTTAAATCTCTATGTGTCTCAGTTTCAGTTTCCTCAGTTTTAAAGCAGAGGTAAAAGCAGAAAGCTAAGTTTAACAAGTGAGACACACATACATATACCATAAACCTTAACACCATTAAAAACTGGAAATGTTAGGGACACTTCTAAAAGAAATACTTTCTATAAAAAAGTATTCAGGATTAAATAATGGTAGGATAAAAATGAAAATAAAATTCTGACAAAAGGAGAACCAAAAAGGGAATAGAAGAAAAGGAAGACTGGCACTATTTTGGCAGCAAACATATATAAATGTTTTGTTGTTATTATTGTTTTTTCTTAAGTTCTAGGAGAATCCAAGAATTCATTCTCTAACAATATTAGACTCATAAATTAGATAAATTCTGATCTTTCTCTTTCTCCTGTTGTCTCACTAAAGTCTGAGTCACATAGAAAGGTCTTGGATCTATAAAGCCATATGACATGAAAGCATTTCTAAGTAAGTAATAAGCCTTGAATTAAGACATGTTAACAATTTCTTCCACAGCAGAAAGAATTATGGAATTAAGTATGCATTTCAAGTTTTAAATTCTTCCAAATCCCTATTATGATAATGAGAACAATTTATTGGGGGGAAAAATATAAAGAAACACTATCTTATTATCACTTAATTTTAAAACACATTTTGAACAAAACAAGATAATAAAATGTGCTGCCTCTTAAAAGGCTTAAACACAGACCTTTCCCAAAACATTTCCACTGCTTTTAGTATAGTTTGGAAGAGTACATGATCTTCTTGGTTTTTTCTTTAGTTCTTCTTGTTCTAATATCTTTCTTTTTAAAAGTGCTTCAATGTGTGGCACCTGTAATTTATAAAGGAAAATTAACTACAAGGCCAATTACTCTTGTACCAGGCAGTCTATAATGAGAACAAAGAAAAATCAATAATTTGGACAAGTCAATAACAAAAGTTACTAAACAGGCATTACTTTAAACCAGGGGTGGGGAACCTTTTTTCTGCCAAGGGCCATTTAAATATTTACAAATATCATTCGAGGGCCATACAAAACTATCAGCTTAAAAATTAGCCTGCTATATTTGGTCAAACATTTAATTGCTTCACCCTCACTGTCTTGGCAGGGTTAGACCAAGTGGTTTGTGGGCCATATAAAGGGCCAGATGTTCCCCCCCGCTTTAAAAGAATATGGTTATAGAATGTAAAACTTTCATTCACCTCACTGACTTCTTTATCTTAATTAAGAAATACACAACCTATAACAGAACTTCTCTTTGAAAGTGAGTTATATAGTACATAAACGAACATAATTTTAAAATACTCTATTGTTACTTTATTTTTCTTTGCCACCACATATATTGGTTATAACTTACACAGTCTCTTCAGTGCAGTTCTCAAGTTGGTGTATTATTAATTTTACTTATTGGTGTTATTACATTAGAGATACAAACTGCAGCCTGATTGATGTGGCTCAGTGGTTGAGCATTGATCTATGAACCAGGAAGTTATAATTCCCAGTCAGGGCAAATGCCCAAGTTAGAACCCCAGTAGGGGGCGTCCAGAATGCAGCTGATAAAAGATTCTCTCTCATCATTGATGTTTCTATCTCTGTCTCCCTTCCTCTCTGAAATCAGTAAAATTTTAAAAAAGCAAAAAACAAAAAACTGCACACAAACCCTCCCCCCCCCGGCAATTTATTTGAAAAGAGAACTCTATCATTTTGCTAGCCCCTTTTTATTGTCTAGTAAGTGACTAGACTACAATCCACATGTGTCTTAGTTCCTAAAAGTAATAGTGCCCATAAAATTCCTAATAAAATATGAATGGCAAAAAAAAAAAAAAAAGTAAACTAGAATTTAATAAAAAAAAATTTCACATACACTTGGAAACTGTACCTGTTGTGTTGTAGGAATGTCAATATTATTGGTTTTTAGTTCATTTCGCAACTGGGCCTCTTTTGATTTTGCTACTTCAACTTGGCCTAAAATTAAAAAGAAACAAATAAAAAATCCCCTGCATCAATGTGTAAAATAAAAATACTTTAAAAAATGTTTCCAGTCTCTTTTACTGTCTTTCTTTTAATGAATGACCTAAAATATAATCTAAAATTAAGATTCTGCTCTAATATACAAAAATAAAAAACAAAATTAATTGGTTAAGAGAGATATTACTATTAAAAACTACAAATAATCTTGGATAATTCATTTAATCCTAATCCACATGCCTATCTATATATATACAGGCAGTCCTCGGGTTACGTCGGACTCGATGTACGTCATTTCGTGGTTATGTCTCCATCTCCCATTTATTTATAAAAAAAAAAGTTCCATCATTTCGACATATGTACATATGTGCTTTATGTTTTTTATTATTTACTGTATTTACCACAAGTAAAGGTCAGGAATTGCTATTTTTCTTTTAAATTTTTTTTCCTGTTTCATTTCATTACTGCTGTGTATGTGCTCCATGTGAGTGATGTAGGTGCTTATGTAGGTGGGTTCCGACTTACAGTGAAAATCGCGTTATGTCGCGCCATAGGAATGGATCTCTGACGTAACCCGAGGACCTACTGTATGCAAATAGACCGAACAGCAGAACAACTGAACCACCGGTCGCTATGACATGCACTGACCACCAGGGGGTGTTGGCAGCAGGTGGAACATGGTGGGCGTGGGCCATGGCGGGATGGTAGAGCAGGTGAATGGTGGTGCCAGACCAAGGCAGGGTGCCGGTCGCTGTCACTGGGGCGAGCCTCTGGTGGTTACTGAAAATTCTTTGCTCCCTCACACTGTGGTCCCGCCCAGTGCTTGCACCCACTGTCAGTGCCAGAGCCACCACTAACATCTGCTGCCAGTGCCCGGCGACAGCCCCGATCGCTCGGCGCCATCAGCGGATGCCAACGGTAGCTGCCGGCCCTGATCACCCCTCAGGGTTTCTCCACCTACCCCTACTCCTGAGGGGCGATCAGGGCCTGCAGCCGCCTCTCGCACTTGCTGCTGGCGACAGCCCCACTTGCACCCACTGTGGCACTGGAGACGCCACTCGCACCCATTGCCAGCACTGGCCCTGCTCACCCGGTGCAGATCCCAATTGTTTGGCGCCATCAGCAAGTGCAAGCAGCGGCTGCCGGCCCCGATTGTCCGAGGGCTTCTCCACCTCCTCCTGCTCCTGAGGGGCGATAGAGACAGCAGCTGCCGCTCGCACCCGCTGCTGGCGCTGGCCCCAATCGCTCTGCGCTGTCAGCGGGTGCAAGCAGGGCCAGCACCATCAGCGTGTGGGAACGGCGGTGGTGGGAGCAGGGCTGACGGCTGACAGGGTATCAGGGGTGGAGGGGGGAGCTACAGCGGGTGGTACTGGGCGGGGGAGCGCAGGATGGGCCGAGACCTGCCTCTGTGCCCACCGCAGCCTCATGGCCCACAGTTCCTTTCAAGGTGCACAAATTCGTGCATTTGGCCCCTAGTCTATATATATAAAAGCCTAAGTGACTGGACAACCGGCCAGTAGCTATAACGCACACTGACCACCAGGGAGCAGATGCTCAATGCAGGAGCTGCCCCATGGTGGTCAGTGTGCTCCCACAGCAGGAGCGCCGCCAGATGCCAGGCTCGGCTGGAGAGCCTCTCCCACAGACACTTCCCCTGCTCGCCTGAGCAGTAGAGGCAGCAGGTGCAGCAGGACCGGGATAAGCGGGAGTGGCTTGGTGCCCAGCCCGGGCTCTTCCTTGGCTGCCTGCCGCTTCACGCACTACTTCGTGCTGTACGGGATCGATGTGGACAGCGGGCTGGAGCCCGACGAGGTAGCAGGTAAGGCTGGGCTACGGCAGTGCGGAGGTCCACTGACCCCCACAGGTCAGGCTGAGGGACCCTACTGGTGCACAAATCCGTGCACGGGGCCTCTAGTATATAATATACACATACATAATTGCATAAGGTTGTTGCAAGAAACAATAAGATTTTACTTAGTTCCTATTATCTTCTTAATACCCTTAACCTTAGACAGATTAATACAAAAGTGAGTGTACATTGATGGAGGCAGTGCATATTTGTTGGTAAATGGGTCAAAATTTTAACTATATAATTAACATAGAGCCAAAAAAAAAAAAATCTGACAAAAGGAAAGAGATGACAGAGCATAACTCATCAAATGCCTTAAAAGTATACAAACATTAAAATTTGCAGCAAACATGCCAAAACCGGTTTGGCTCAGTGGATAGAGCGTCGGCCTGCGGACTGAAGGGTCCCGGGTTCGATTCCGGTCGGGGGCATGTACCTTGGTTGCGGGCACATCTCCAGTGGGAGGTGTGCAGGAGGCAGCTGATCGATGTTTCTCTCTCATTGATGTTTCTAACTCTCTATCCCTCTCCCTTCCTCTCTGTAAAATATCAATAAAATATATTTAAAAAAAAAAATTTGCAGCAAACATTCCATGTATTGATTAATAATTTGTACATTTCTATATCAATGTATGCTGCCCTGTACACCTCCATAGTGTAAAATACTTAAGATATTTTAAGTAAAACACACAGTTCCATTACTCAAATAAAAATCACATTACATATCCCCCGGTGATACTGTCATCTAATATCATTGCCAGAAGCTGGAGTTGGACATAAACGTTATTATTATGCCAAGGCCTTAAATTTCCACAGATTTATAATTCTTAAAAATCTTGAATTTTTGTAGGTAAACAGGATATAAATTCACTTGAAGTGAAGAAATACTTCATCTTAAGTAGCTCTAATGAGGAATAGTGCAAACCATTATTACTACCTTTCTGCAGGTTCTGCAGTTTACTTGTAGTTTAGGAAAGTAGACAGTGATTATCTCATGGTCTCAACCTTCTGCTTCATCACTCCCCAAAGCATTTTTTTATTACCTTTGAATACAAAATGACTTACACTTCATTTCATCAATAAGCTGTTTGCTGGTTTCAAATACAGTTCTATACATTTCAATAGATTGAGATAATTCATCCTTTTGTTTTGCAAATGCTAGCATTTGTTGCTGCTTCTTAACATCTAAAAAAAACATTCAGATAATTCAATTAAAAATTGTGACTTAAATATTTCATGACTAGATAACTAATAAGCACATTAATGGAAAACAAATCAAGATGATCTAAAGTAACACAAACATAAGAGTTTAATCCTCCATTTTCCTAGAAACTTACCATTAGAAAACATAAATGGTAGAATATATGATTCTAATGTTCTTGATAAATCTGGTAGCTGAGGCTCAAATATAATAAAATATTCAGTACTATCCTTTCCAGGACTATTTTCAGCGAGCACTAGACTCTGAGTAAATAAAAAAACAGTAGCAAAAAAAAGTTAAAATATATTTGTCAACATATAAACATTTTACCTTTTATTGTGCTGTTTCCCAGTAAGTGGTAAATTTTAACATTGATCGATCCTTAAGATTCATTAAACATTTTACATTTTGATATTGGTTTAAAAACAAAATGATCTTATCAGTAAATGATTATGCAAAACATATACAATGGAAAATTACAAGAAAAAGTATCTTTTCTTTTAGACCTTAGAAATATCTTCCTGATTCAAACCTTTTAAGTTGAAGCAGTGTGAAACAGTTGATGGTATGAAAGTTATAAAAACAACCCCAAAAAATTTTATACAAAAAAATGCCCAAAGCCCAATGCTGAGTTTAAGTTACAGCTGTCACCAGTCCCAGGTGACCAAACAAGAGGTCCTGAAAAAAGCTCTGAAGATTTATTTTTTATAAAAATTGTTTTCTTCATTAATTCACACACACAAAAAAATTTTTGATTAAGACCACAGCATACAACTAGTAAATAATGCAAATATAAATATTTATATATTAAATGATTTTTCCATAATCTTACAGGAAACAGATGCTAGCTGTTTTGTGTTTTAGACTACATAATACAAGTAGAATTTCCAAAAATGTAAATCAATAGAACACTGTAGGACAATCCACAAAATAAAATTACAAATTATAGTGAAAAATTCCTAGACTATAGAAGACAAAACCATTTAACTGATCCCCAATCCCACTTAGTTTCTGAAAAATGTTTTCAGTGTATTTACATGAATAAAAACACAAATAAAAATAAAATACTATTTGCATTTAAAAATAACATATTCTTTATACTTCAGCAATTTGCTTTCAGAATTTGATTTGTTGATCCATTCCAGTGAATGAACAGATACCAATTTTAAAATTTATGCATAGGACAGATATACTACACTATAATACTCTTTAACTGAATGATGAACATCTAGTTTATTTTTAAAAATTAGCTATTATGTAGAACATAGCAAAGAAAATATCTTTTACTACTTCTTTGAGTGTTCTCTAGAATAGGTACCAAGAAATATGACTCATTAAAACAGGTTAATAGGTAGTATCAAATTTCCTTTAAAAAATGCAATATCAATTTATCCTCTTGCCATTAACGTTTAAACATATCTATCTCCCCTGATGCTGGCCAACACACTATCAATCAAGTATGTTTTTTTTTTCTATAAAGATGGATTAAAAACAACTAGCCATTATTGCTTTAACCGGCATTTGGCATTGAGGTCTGATTGGCATTCAGGTCATGTTTACTGGTCATTTATACTTTCTATTCCATTAATTCATATTCTTGGGTCACTTGTTTGTCCACTAGATTGTCTTTTTTCTTTAATTTGCAGGAATTTTTTTAAGGAGGTTTCAAAAGTATGTTTAATATATTAATCTTACATTATATGTAGAAATATTATTATACATTCATATTCTTGGGTCACTTGTAATACACACATAGAAATATATATGTAGCAATATTTTTACCCAACTTATCTTTACAACTTTATTACACCATATACTGAATCTCTATATGACATCATTCAGTATCAATAATCATCAACATATCACCATTGTTCTTTTATTTCTAAGAAATGTTTATGGTAAAGTTTTAACTTTCGATATAGTTAAAAAAAAAAAAAAACCTCTCCCTTCATGTCTTGTTTAAGAATTTCCTATCTCAAAGTTTTAGTTTAATCTCTGATGTACAGCTTTTCAAAAAACAAACAAAACAAAACAGAACATATATAGAATAACAGAAATGAAAAGAACTGAAGAGTCCCAAACTGAATCCACATACAAATGGGAATTTGGAATATGATAGACAAATGCATAGCAGAATGAAACTCAGACACCTCTTTCAGAAATTTCCAGATCAAGTAGGCAAGTAATATAGAGACTTTGAATAACACAGGTTAACAACCTTAAAAATTATATATTCAGATTATAACTTTAAATAAAGCCATACAAGTTCTTTCCAAACAAATGTGTAACATTAACAAATACATGTTGTATACTGGGTCAGTGTTTCCTAAGTGTCCCTAGTGATAAGAATCACTTGCTTATTACAAATCAAATTACAGAGCTCTGCCCCAGACCTACTAAATTAGTAAGTAGGTCAGAAGCCAAGCAGGAATTGAGTTTTTTGCTTATTCAGTGTGATATTAGGAACCTCTAGTGGAAATTCATAAGTGTGACATGAAGCTTAGATTCTGTATATAATTATAGGGGAATAGCTTATGTCATCATCTCAACCTCAAAAATGTATCCCGTGGGGGAGAAACCAAGATGGCGACATAGGTAAGCACCTAAACTGCTGCCTCGCACAACAATTTCAAAACTACAACTAAAAGACAGAACGGACACCATCCAGAACCACAGGAAAGCTGGCTGAGTGGAAATTCTACAACAAGAAGGAAAGAGAAAAGCTCACGGAGAATTGGAGGTATGGCAAAGGGTCCTTGTGCGCGCAGAGAGGAAAGGCGGCTGAGAGCCTGGCTGACTTTCTCTGGCGGGAGGGGGAAGGAAGCCCCCGACTGTACTGAACCCCAGTTCTGACTGCACTGAACCCTAGTTCCGGGCGAAACCCCGTGGACCCAGGCTCATACAGGGGGAGTCTGGACTGCCAGGTAGAGAGAATGGCACCTGGAGACTCGGAGACCCGGGAGAGACCCGGGGGAGCCCCGGTGGGCAGGGGTCTGGATGCACGCGCGCCAGTGTTCACAAAGACTGCGGAGGTTGCCACAGGCTTTCCCTAGCAGAAGGGAGTAGGAAGCTCCTGACTGCACTGAACCCCAGTTCTGACTACACTGAACCCCAGTTCCAGGTGAGGCCCTGGGGACCCACGCTCTTGTGAGGAAATCTGGACTCTCGGGTGGAGACTCGGGAGCCGGGGAAGGCAGAGGTCTGGAGGCGCGTGCTCCGCCCTGAGACTCCACCCCTTCCAACCTGAGCACAGAGGCTTTTGCAATCTAGCAAGGCTAATCCTATAAGGCTGTCTTCAGCACTGAAAATCTCCCAGCGTAGACACAGCTGATCCTCACAGCCACCTGGCCTGGAGGTGAATTCCTCCCAGTGATACCAACAACAATCAAGACTTAACTACAACAAGGCTGTACACACAGTCCACAAAGGGGTGCACCAAGAGTGTCCACCTCAGGTTAACTGGGGAGGCCGACCCACTGGGCCATATAGGAAACCTAGCACACAAATCTACCCTACCAACTCAGGGAAGCAGTGAAAATGCGACGTCAAAGAAACAGATCACAAACAAAAGAAATGGAGGAAAACAAACGACTGGATATAGAATTCAAAACCACAGTTATAAGGCTTTTCAAGAATATCCTAGAAAAGGCCGATAAATATAACGAGACCCTCGAAGATATGAAAAAGGACCAACTAGAAATTAAACATACACTGACTGAAATAAAAAATATTATACAGAGACCCAACAACAGACTAGAGGAACACAAGAATCAAGTCAAAGATTTGAAATACAAAGAAGCAAAAAACACTCAACCGAAAAAGCAAAAAGAAAAAAAAAATCCAAAAAGTTGAAGATAGTGTAAGAAGCCTCTGGGACAACTTCAAGCGTACCAACATCAGAATTATGGGGGTGCCAGAAGAAGAGAGAGAGCAAGATACTGAAAACCTATTTGAAGAAATAATGACTGAAAACTTTCCCCACCTGGTGAAAGAAATAGACTTACAAGTCCAGGAAGCACACAGAACCCCAAACAAAAGGAATCCAAAGAGGACCACACCAAGACACATCATAATTAAAATGCCAAGAGCAAAAGACAAAGAGAGAATATTAAAAGCAGCAAGAGAAAATCAGTTAATTACCTACAAGGGAGCACCCATACGATTGTCAGCTGATTTCTCAACAAAAACTATGCAGGCCAGACGGGAGTGGCAAGAAATTTTCAAAGTGATGAATAGCAAGAACCTACAACCAAGATTACTCTACCCAGCAAAGCTTTCATTCAGAATTGAAGGGCAGAGAAAGAGCTTCACAGATAAGAAAAAGCTGAAGGAGTTCATCACCACCAAACCAGTATTATATGAAATACTGAAAGGTATTCTTAAAGAAGAGGAAGAAGAAAAAAGATAAAAATTATGAACAACAAATACATATCTATCAACAAGTGAACCTAAAAATCAAGTGCATTAAAAACCTGAGGAACAGAATAACCTGGTGAATGTAATAGAATCAGCGGCATAGAAAGGGAGTGGACTGATAATTCTCAGGGGGAAAGGGGTATGGGGGGTGCAGGAAGAGACTGGACAAAAATCATACACCTATGTATGAGGACAGTGCGGGGGAGGTAAGGGCAGAAGGTGGGGTGGGAACCAGGTGGAGGGGAGCTATGGGGGGAAAAAGGAGAAATAATTTTAATAATCTGAATAAAGATTAAAAAAAAAAAGAAATATAGAACTAGAAAAAAAAATGTATCCAGTAGGGTTAGCTATTTGAAAAGCCTATAGGGGGGCCAAGGAAACAGGACATATGTAAATAGGAAATAAGTAAAGTGGACTAGATGTATTCTTCTAAAACAAACCTACTTTGATGTTCAACGTGTCTCGCCCCTTTTGTTTTTCAACATGTGGCTTTCATTACCTCATTTTTGTGAGGGTACAAGAAAATTTCACTTTACTCTCCACTATAATAAAAAATAAAAGAACAAGTGTAAATATAAGTATCAGCTGACACTTGCTCTCAATGTCAAGAAATGAAAAGAAGTGGCATAAATAGAACTGAATGGAAAGTCCTGTTGCCCTAAGAGAATCTTGGCTCAGTATTGATATGTCTTCAGAATTTTCCAAATAAATCAGAAATGCATATCTTTATGTAAAAATTCCAGAACTTTAAATGTTGGAAACGAATTAGAATAGAAATGCTATAATGGTCCGTCATTGCCAAATCAACTGACATGTCTACTGTAGGCCAGATGCAAGCTAGCAGTCTCTCTGATTGCAAGCCTAATGTTATTAAAACAGTGTGATATGTTGTACACCTGATATATCATATGCCAACTATAATTTTTTAAAAAGTTGTATTAGCATTGGTCTAGATATAAAAATAAACACTGACAAAAAGGTTGATACTTCAAATTTACTGGTACAGGAAGAATTATTAAATAAATGATACCAAGAAATTTAGTTGATGAATTTGAAAAAAAAAAAGATAAAAATAAAATTCAAACAAATCAAAAATTAAATGCATAAGAATACTACAGCTAGCACTGTGAATATAATCTTTCCTCTTGCCCTAATATAAACAAAGCCCCAATAAAAGACAAACTCAGGAAAAATATTTATATACAAAAGAGCATTAATATCTTTAATATAAAATAAAGAAGAAAATGATGAACATTCCAAAGAAAAAGAGTTGAGGAACAATCCTACAAAGATCACAAATACGAAAAATGTTCAACCTTACTAGTAACAAAAAATTTTTACTTTTTAAATAGAGGAAACTTGGTTAGAATTTTAAAAACTTCATATTCAGGGTTGGTAATATTGTAAGGATATACACATACTTCTGGTGGGAATATAAACTGAAGAGCAATAGGCAATAACTACCAAAAGGCCTAGTCTCTAATCTTCTACCAATTTCTTATGGAGATAATCAAATATATATAAAAAAGGATATACATAGAAGCTGATGGAAGCACTGCTGATAACACAAGCTTTGGAAAGAAACTAAATTTTCACTTAGGATTGATCAAATAAGTGATCATCAAAATAATAATCTAGGTTTATACTTACTGATGAAGAAATATACCAAAGATGTGTTAAAGTAGAAAATACTTTTATAAAAGCAATGTTCTATAATTTCACATACACACTACCCCAAGTATATAAATCATATACACACAGGGTATCCATGCAATGTTAGTGTATATATGAAAACTCTGGAGGTTATACACTAAATTATTAATCATCATTATCCCCAAAGGGTGATAATATAATGATTATTATTGAGTTTTTGCACTGTGTAATTTTTATAAGTAAAATTATTTCCCTTTTGGGAAAAAAAACACAAAGACAAACTGATTTATTAAATTTTTTAAAGATATGTATACATTTTACTCGAACTATGGTTCATTGTTTCTAACCATAGAATGATAGCTTTTCAATGCAACATAAATATATATTATCACCGAGGCTAAAAGTACAGAAATCTCATCTATCAAAAGACGTAAAAATTACCGTGATGTCAGCGGAACCTTTCACAAAAGGGAATTCAAGTGTTCTAACTTTCCCGATAAAGAGTGGTGTATCAGTATCTTCCTCATTAGAACCTTTGATGGTAGCTATTACAGTGCCAACCAAATCAAGTCCAGTCTGATTGTTGAAGTCATCCTTAAAGCAAATAATGGAAAATAACTAATCAGAAGAACTGGTAAGAAAATTAAACTCGGTGAAGGGCATGTGCAAATAACAAATGAAAAATATTATATTATCCAGATTCTTCACTCTAAGCACAGAATTCAATTCTCAGATTAAGTGATCCATGGGCAGAAAATAATCCCAGAAACCAAGAAAAACCAGCAGTTTCCAACTAATACAATGGCTCCTAACTTTCTTTTTTAAAAGGGCTCCTATTTTAAAATGTCATCTTGTTATATACTTTTAACATCTATTGATCTGGGGGAGAGAAGTTAAGAACAACTTACTTGTCTAAAACAGGAAAATAAACTGAAAGGAATTAAGTACCCTACCTGTAAAATTTTACATAAAGGTGAGGTCCCACCACTGTATTTTACTTGTTTTTGTTAATATTCATGGCAATTCTATTGCTGCTTAGTCTCCAGGTAATCAAAAGCTCTCACTGAGGAGCAGCTCTCTTAAAATAATTAATTACCTCCTTCTGTCATGTATATGGTAGAATCAATTTATTCGACGCATATTTAATATACATATGAAATAGGAGATGTAAAGGGGATATATTGAGAGGTAGGCAGGTTTTTGCATTTTTGAGTAAGTTCTACTTAGTATATCAGGATATATTTTATGTATTATGTATGCATTCTCTATTTGTATTCAGAGATGTTTATATTTCATTTATCAAAACAAATTTTCCCTGTAATCTAAAACTGAATAATCAAATGCTGATTCTATAATAACTATTTTGCACCCTAAAATTAGAAAGAATTTTTGCTACCCAATGCAATTTTTGAATAAACATTACCGTTATAATAAGATGTAAATCTTTGACCAGGGTCCTATTGGCAACTGAGTGAACATTTGAAACAGCTGGTGTGGCTGGCTGAATTTTAGGTACTAACTTCACAGGTTGATTAGGTTGAACATCAACTATAATCTTTCAAAACAAAAGAAGAATTTCAATTAACAATATATGTTAATAGCTGAGAATTCAAGAGTAAGAAAAGAAATATTAGCATATACTAAATGAAATGTTACTTTTAAACATGTACTTCCATTAATCTCTTAAAATGATTTAAATCAACTTTTAAAAACTGAGGATAAAAATGTGTATCCAAGCCGAAACCGGTTTGGCTCAGTGGATAGAGCGTCGGCCTGTGGACTGAAGGGTCCCAGGTTTGATTCCGGTCAGGGGCATGTACCTTGGTTGCGGGCACATCCGCAGTGGGGGGCGTGCAGGAGGCAGCTGATCGATGTTTCTCTCTCATCGATGTTTCTAACTCTCTATCCCTCTCCCTTCCCCTCTGTAAAAAAATCAATAAAATATATTTAAAAAAAATAAAAAAAAAATGTGTATCCAAGATTAATTTTTGAATGTAACTATTTAAGAACAAATTTATGGGCATGTAAAAACACAGGTAATTTTTAAAAATTTGGTACACTACCTTTTATTGACTGGAGATGACATATGTTAAAACTACCTTAAACTTCATTATCTATACTAGAGGCCAGTGCACGGATTCGTGCACTGGTGGGGTCCCTTGGCCTGGCCTGTGCCCTCTCACAATCCGGGACCCCTCAGGGGATGTTGAACTGCTGGTTTCGGCCTGATCCCCACAGGCCAGGTGGAGGGACCCCACCAGTGCATGAATCCGTGCACCAGGCCGGTTTCAGCTCGATCCCCACAGGCCAGGCTGAGGGATCCCACCAGTGCACGAATCCATGCACCGAGCCTCTGGTATACATATAAGATCTGTGGTTACTCTCTTCCCACCCTCCCCCCTTCCCTTTGAGAGTCATCAGTCTGTTCCATGTTTCCATACCAGTACGTTGAGCATCTGCCCCCTGGTGGTCAGTGCATGTCATAGCTACCGATCCAACAATCAAAAGGTTGATAGGTTGAACGGTCACTTAGGCTTTTATATATATAGATTCTAGCATGTGAAATATTATTAATTGAAAAATTTTCATGTATGATTGATAGGAGCAACCTTACCATGATATACACTAAAATGCTTATTAACTGAGTCTTTGATATATAAAGAGATGGAAAAATTAACTTCTGCAGCACATCCTATTTTTAAAAAAATGTATTTTATTGATTTTTTTTACAGAGAGAAAGGGAAAGGGATAGTTAGAAACATCAATGAGAGAGAAACATCGATCAGCTACCTCCTGCACATTCCCTACTGGGTATGTGCCCGCAACCAAGGTACATGCCCTTGACCGGATTTGAACCTGGGACCCCTGAGTCTGCAGGCCAACACTCTATCCACTCAGGCAAACCGGTTAGGGCAGATCCTATTAATTAACATAATTTAAATGCACTCTATTCTAATATTCCTGAAAATGTCATTATTTGTATTTTGCATCCATAATTAATTCACTTGCATCCAATAATTAATTATTTTAAAACATTTCTTTCTTAAATTAAGCAAGAAAATGTAAAGCTAACTATGGTATAAAAAGAGAGTAAGCAAACCTGTTCACTGTTAAGAATAAGTGCTTTATCGATCATAAAACCAAACTGGATACAATATGTCCCCACTTTATTAGGAATTGCTTTATCCCTAAATTAGAAAGAAAGACATAAAATTATTCACAACTTTCAAATAATGGGGAATTCATCAACATTTCTGTTCCTTCTTCAATAAGAAAATACATAAAAAGAGAATTACTTCTCCATTAGTCTACATCAGCAAATATTTCCTGAAATATTAGCCTTAATTCCAGGTCCCTCTTCCCTGGACATTCTTTCCACAAAACATCTAGAAACCAGGCTCTGAATGTGGCAAAGTTGAAAAAATAGGAATATAAAGTTCATAAAACAATAAACACACAAAAAGCGCGGAATTATACATTCATTATACTAGTATGTGAAGAGAATTTTGCTTTAATTCTACATAATAAATTTCTAACACAAAGTTTTATATTTCAAAATTACAGGCTATCCTGCTGATATTTTTATGTTGTTTTTATATTTTAAATACTTAACTTTACAAGGCATTTACTGTGATTTAATTATCAATAAAGAATTTAGTGCCTACTAAGAGGTACACTTATTAGCCTGTTTTGATCACACTTAATTACACTGAAAATATAAATGGCATTCTATGGTATACTTTGCTTGGCATGTACAATATGGGTTATGATCTCTACAATAATGTTTGCATGTCATTTATAATCTAAAAATACTGGCATAATGTAGCAAAGGAAACAAAGGCTTTGAATACATACTAGGTGTACCAGTTAATAATGCGGATTTTTTTCAATAGATGGAGTTACACATATGTTGATATATATGTGATTTGATATGTATGCTATTTTGTTGTATTGACAGCAAGCTCCAAAACTTCATATGTCAAATTTGCTGAAGGTGTTAACATCATAGATATTTTTATGTTTAAAAATGTCGAATTTGGTGCCAAAAAAAGAGCATTTGCAGGAAGTTTTAATTCATTGCTTTATTTTGAAGAAAAGTGCTGCCGAAAGTTACTGTACACTTTGAGAAGCTTATGGTGAACATGCTCCATCTCAAGATACTTGTGAACACTGGTTTAAAAGCTTTAAAAGTGACGATTTCGATGTGAAAGACAGAGATCGTCCAGGTCAACCGAAAAAGTTTGAAGACCAACAATTACAAGCATTATTGGATGAAGGTGCATGTCAAATTCAAAAACAACTTGCAGAAAGATTAAACATTGCTCAGCAAACAATTTCCGATAGTTTACAAGCAATGGGAAAGATTTTAAAGGAAGGAAAAGGGGTGCCACATCAACTGAACAGAAAGACAAGTGGAAAACCAAAAAGTCATCAGTAAAATGTTGCTTCAACGGCACAAAAGAAAGTCTTTTTTGCATCGACCTGTGGCTGGCGATGAAAAGTGGATTTATTTTGAGAATTCCAAATGCACAAAATCATGTGTTGATCGAGGTCAACCATCAACATCGACTGCAAGGCCAAATTGCTTCGGAAAGAAGACAATTCTCTGCGTTTGGTGGGATCAGGAAGGTGTGGTGTATTATGAGCTTCTAAAACCAGGTGAAAAGGTTAATACTGATCACTACCGACAACAAGTAATCAATTTGAATCACACTTTGATCGTGAAATGACCAGAATGTGCCAGAAGACACGGCAAAGTAATTTTGCTTCATGATGACGCGCCATCACACACTTTCAAACCAGTTAAAGACACGAGAAAAGATCTTGCCTGGGAAGTATTAACCCACCCGCTGTATTCACCAGACCTTGCTCCTTCAGATTACCGCTTGTTCCCATCAATGGCACATGCACTTTCTGAGCAGCACTTCAAAACATCCGGAGAAGTGCAAAATTGGGTCTCTGAATGGTTTGCCTCAAAACAAGAAAAGTTCTATCACAAATTACCTGAAAGATGGGGGAAATGTGTAGCTAGCAATGGACATTATTTTGAATAAAGCACTTTTGATGTTTCTCTTGAAATTATAGTGTTTTCTTTGATTACAAAATCTGCCATTATTAACCGGTACACTTAGTAATTACCAAAACACAAACTTTTGAATCTATGATCTTACTGTTTATTTTTGATCCTACTATTCTTTTTTTTCTTTTTTAAGTGTTTTTGTTATTTTCTACTCATTAAGTTGGTAGTTATACATTCTTACTATTCTCTAAGTTTTTTTGTGTGTTTTTTTAGATTACAACATGCATATTTGACATACCAATGGGTAATTACAATTTGCATTTTATAACTTCTTGGACAATGCATGAATCTTTTTGTTTGTTTCAAGGGAGAGAGGAAGGGAGACAGAGAGAGAGAAAACATTGATGTGAGAGAGAAACATTGATCGGTTGCCTCCTGCAAGCGCCCCAACCAGGGATCAAACCAGAACCATGGTATGTGCCCTGCCACCTTTTGGTGTATGGGACAATGCTCCAACCGAGCCACACCAGCAAGGGCGACAGTGCATGAAATTTAGAAGGCTTAAACTCCATTTTCCCTCTCCCACTTAACATACATGCTTTTGTTGTTTTGTATGTTAAACCTATCAAGGCATTATTTTATATAGTCAGTGGTCATTTCGATTTACTAACTTATTTATCCTTTCTGTTAACCTTCAACTCTGCTTCCATCTGGGGTCATTTTCTATCTGGGGAACTTCCTTTATTATTTTCTTCTAGTGTACTTTTGCTGGTGATGAGTTATCTAATTTTTGCCTAAAAATATTTTTTTCTACTCTCATATTTAAAGGATATTTTTCCTGGATGCGGTATTTTAGGTTGGCAGTTTCATTCTTGCCATCATTCACTACCCCATTATTCCTATTGAGAAGTTACCTGACAGTCTTGTTGTTGTTATCTTAAAAAGTAATCATTTCCTCCTCTTTGGTTTTGAGTTTTGTTTTCAGAAGTTTTACTGTGACATGCCTGTGTGTAGATGTCTTTTTATTTATCCTGCTTAGTTTTCATTTTGTGGTCTTTGTTCAATTCTGAAAAATTGTAAACTGTTATTTCATCATATATGCATCTGCCTCCCTTTTCCTCCTCCTTCTGGCAACTCTTAATTACATGCACATTAGTCCTTCTCCCAGTATTCTCTGTCTCTTACCCTCCTTGCCATTCTTTTGTTTCTCTTCATTCTCGATATTTTCTTCTGAACTACCTTCAATTAACTAATCTCTATTCAGTGGTATCTAATTTGCTATTAAATCCATCTTTGATTTATTAGTTTGTTTGGTATTTTCATTTTTTTCCTTCAAGTTTAGTTCTCTGTTGGGTTTCTCAATCTTCTGTATGTGCTTGTATGTGTTTTTAACCCCTGAGTAGTAACCAAAGTCTGTCTGGAGTTTCTCTGGATTTGTTTTATTTGTTCCTGTTGGTTTTCATTCTAGTTTTTTGGCCTCTTCATGTATCTGGTATTTCTTTTCTGTGGTTTGTGTTTTGCTTTTATCATACATTTTATTTATGGATATTTATAGAAATAATGTGAAGTCTCAGGTGATATCTTTCTCTAGATAGGGTTTCTGTTCATTTGCTTCTGTTCATTGTTTGGCCCACTAGCAGTCTATTATCATTTCAGTACAGTTTCAGAAGTTGAAATGATTCAAAGCTGGGTTGCTTTTCCATTGGAAGCCTGTCTGCTTTAGGTCCACCTCTGTTTCTTAGGTCCACTGCTCCCAAGAGTAAAGCAGCCTTAAATATGAAACTCACCTCTTAGGATTTCTATGCTATTTTTTCATCCTGCTGAGTTATTTTTCACTTTTTACTTGTTATCTCTAAAACATTTTTAAGCAAATGTCTTTAAATATAGTTATATTCATCAGGAAGGGTAGATCTGCCATTTGGAAGCAATATTCTGTTTTATTCTTACTGTAACTTTATTAGGTATTTTTCTCTTAAGTCATCTTAGAGGAAGATTAAATAATTTTTTCCAGGGTACATATATGTTATAGTGCTGGGATTTCAATTCACATACTACGGTAGGTGTACCGGTTAATAATGGCAGATTTTGTAATCAAAGAAAACACTATAATTTCAAGAGAAACATCAAAAATGCTTTATTCAAAGTAATGTCCATTGCTAGCTACACATTTCCCCCATCTTTCAGGTAATTTGTGATAGAACTTTTCTTGTTTTGAGGCAAACCATTCAGAGACCCAATTTTGCACTTCTCCGGATGTTTTGAAGTGCTGCTCAGAAAGTGCATGTGCCATTGATGGGAACAAGCGGTAATCTGAAGGAGCAAGGTCTGGTGAATACAGCGGGTGGGTTAATACTTCCCAGGCAAGATCTTTTCTCGTGTCTTTAACTGGTTTGAAAGTGTGTGATGGCGCGTCATCATGAAGCAAAATTACTTTGCCGTGTCTTCTGGCACATTCTGGTCATTTCACGATCAAAGTGTGATTCAAATTGATTACTTGTTGTCGGTAGTGATCAGTATTAACCTTTTCACCTGGTTTTAGAAGCTCATAATACACCACACCTTCCTGATCCCACCAAACGCAGAGAATTGTCTTCTTTCCGAAGCAATTTGGCCTTGCAGTCGATGTTGATGGTTGACCTCGATCAACCCATGATTTTGTGCATTTGGAATTCTCAAAATAAATCCACTTTTCATCGCCAGCCACAGGTCGATGCAAAAAAGACTTTCTTTTGTGCCGTTGAAGCAACATTTTACTGATGACTTTTTGGTTTTCCACTTGTCTTTCTGTTCAGTTGATGTGGCACCCCTTTTCCTTCCTTTAAAATCTTTCCCATTGCTTGTAAACTATCGGAAATTGTTTGCTGAGCAATGTTTAATCTTTCTGCAAGTTGTTTTTGAATTTGACATGCACCTTCATCCAATAATGCTTGTAATTGTTGGTCTTTAAACTTTTTCGGTTGACCTGGACGTTCTCTGTCTTTCACATCGAAATCGTCACTTTTAAAGCTTTTAAACCAGTGTTCACAAGTATCTTGAGATGGAGCATGTTCACCATAAGCTTCTCAAAGTGTACAGTAACTTTCGGCAGCACTTTTCTTCAAAATAAAGCAATGAATTAAAACTTCCTGCAAATGCTCTTTTTTTGGCACCAAATTCGACATTTTTAAACATAAAAATATCTATGATGTTAACACCTTCAGCAAATTTGACATATGAAGTTTTGGAGCTTGCTGTCAATACAACAAAATAGCATACATATCAGATCACATATATATCAACATATGTGTAACTCCATCTATTGAAAAAAAATCCGCATTATTAACTGGTACACCTAGTACATGTAATCTCTAAACTTTTCAGTTAAAAGACATTATTTTAAAAAACAAGTATAATGTCAGACTCTTAAAATAGAGATACGAAAGTAATGAACAAAAGATATTTTATGCAAACACTATCACAATTCCTAAGATGGCTTTTACATGTCAATCATAAAGTTGCTGTAGTATTACCAAAGTAGATCTCAAGACAAAAACATTACTAGAGAAAAAAGACAAATACTTTGTAATGATAGCTGATTCAATATGCCAGGAATATATAATCTAAGTCTATATGTAAATAAGAAAGCCTTAAAATATATAAGCAATGATAGAATAGAACTAAGAAGGAAAATAGAGGAATCCACACTCATACTCACTGCTATAAAACACAGACAAAAAAAAATTATAGCAAATTTTGAACTAATTAACATAAAAACATTGTGCTTCAAATGCAGTATACATTATTTTGTAGTACACATGGAATATTTACAAAAGGGGCACATATTACAATAACTATCAATTAATTTCAAAGAATTGAAATTATATGGAGTAGGTTCTCTGACCAAAGTGCAATTAAGCTAGAAATCAATAAAAAAAAAAAAATAAGAAAATTGCACATTTACAAATTAAACACTATATTTCTGAATAAACTTTGGTAGAAGATGAAATCACAATGAAAATTAGAAAATACCTTTATCAAATAATAAAAACACAATATAAAAAGATTTGTGACTGCTCCTAAAATTATTCATGTATATACATAAATAGTAGTATGACACTATTAAACAAGACCTTCCTATAGAATAAATCAAGAATTAGGGACCACTTCGTCCAGTTATTTTTGTGAGGCATACATGACCTAGACATCAAACTTGAAAAAGAATATGTAAGAAAGAAAATGCATTAATGTAGATGGAAAAATCCCAAACAAAGTATTAGCAAAACAAATCCACCGAATCCTAAAAGTGACAATACATTATGATAAAATCAAGTGTATTCCAGTAGACAGTAACATGAAGACAGGAAATAAAGATCTCAATAAAGGTAAATACAGAAGCAATTATAAATGTCAGCATTATTTTAACAATGGTTTGTAACTGCATTTTTTAGTTTCTACATGACTTAAGGACTAATACTTTTAAAGAAACAAGATAATTATCTAATTTTCTATACTATCTTTTAGTGATATAATGCTTTTTGCTTTGTGCCACTGTCCTTTATTTTAAAATCTAAAAAAAAAATTATCATTAAAAATAGATAAACAAAACTTTAGACATAGCCTACTCAAAATTAATTTTTCATATTTCAAAATAGAGGTCCAGAATGCAGAAGCAATATCTCAAAGTAATATGTACTTTAACAGTAAAAAACTAGTCCAGCCTTTTTTTTTTTAACTTTCTAAGATCATAACTTTAAGATTATAGAAATCTCCTATAGAGTAAGATATTATAAAGTACTCTGACAACATAGTGTGATTCTTCTTCTGATGGCTTTGGTAATTCTGAAAACATATATATCACAACAATCTTTCACCAAATCATTTTACAAAGCTTACAAACAGTTAAAACACATATTCTGAAAAAACTTATTGGCAAAAAAATAATTTTTTTTTATTCAATCACAAATTATTTTTCTCTAGTTGGGCAGGCTAAGGCTGATTAACTATGAAACAAAGTATGCATAAAAATATGAAATGACTTGAAAAATACCTGAAGTAGAAGCAGCCATCTTCCTTGTCATTACCTTTTATTTTATTACAACTAAATGTTTCTGCCTAGAGAGAGAAGAAAGAAGGGGACAGGGGAGAGAGAAATCACAAACATTTAACATAGTATACTTAGGATGAAAAGTTACTAGTATATCACCTTTACTGAATGTGAATTCAAATCACATCTGAATTTATAAATACACAGACACATACCTGTATGTATATATCTTTACTATGTATGTAAGACACAATATGAGATTAGCCACAGTGGAAAGACATTATTAAAGGGCACATAGATCTCTCGGTTGGTGATACAGTTTAAGGTAATACATGCTTGATGGGACTGATGGTGTCAATTAAGGAGGTTAATTTCCTTAACAGATAATTACAATGAATCATAAATCATGAAAGGCATTGTTAAATTGGGACCTTCTGATATAGTATAAGGTATGGTAGCCAATAGCCACATCCGGTTACTGAGCACTTGAAATATGGTGGTGCAAACTGAGATGTGGTGTAAGCATAAAATACAAACCAAATTCAAAGACTTGGTAAGATAATTTTCGATATAATAGGTTAAAACTACATTAACCTTAATCTTACTATTTTTTTTTTTACACTTTAATGTCGCTACTAGAAATATGAAATATCATGCGTGACATATTTCCATTGGACTATGCTGCTTTAAATCCTCAAACTGTTCTTAACACTCTATCCCCCTTCTCTAACAAGTAAGTCTATCAATCATATCTCTCTACTATTTCATTTTCTATATTATCTTAGTGATATTATGCTTTTTACTTTGTACCACTGTCCTTTAGACAAGATAATTTTATTGTGTAAAGTATCTGAAAGTTTTAGAACTATCACAATATAGGCTGCCCTTTTTCAGTAACAGTTTTGAAATATTCTGATATATTTTTAAATCCCAAGTGAAGTAGTGGGTTAATTCCTAGTTCTTCAGTATATACATATTGCATTTTTACTTAAATTACATTTAATTTTAAGATCAATGTAAGAACTATTTATAACTTCTAAAATGCTTCCCAAGACTCACATTTGCTGGTGGTCGGTTCCCATTGTTAGAGTGCTTCCACATTTTCATGGTAATACGTGCTGGGTTAATATTTTTAATGATGCTATCATCTTCAGAAATAACAGTAATCATAAAATCTGTCAGGAACATTAAAAAATTAATTTTCTTTCTAGTTCAACTAATGAATTTGGCTAAATAATTGCACAGCAGGTCCTCAAATAACATTGTTTGGTTCAAACGTTGTTTATTATAATAATGTCACAGTAACTTAAATCTGGTTTATATAAATTAGCCTATAGTAAAATTAGTTTTGTTATATGTCGTTTCATTTAAAGTCACAGAACCTATCAACGATGTTAACTGAAGACTTACTATACAGGCATACCTTGGAGATATTGTAGATTTGGTTCTGGACCACTACAATGAAGCAAGTTACCATACATTTTTTTTTCTTTCCCAAATGCATATAAAGTTATGTTTGCACTATACTGTAGTTTAAGTATGCAATAGCATTATATCTAAAAAAACAATGTACATACTTTTAATTAACCTGTTGGAAAAATGCTGCTTACAGACTTGCTCAACACAGGGTTGCCAAAACCTTCAATTTGTAAAAAAGCAGCATCTCAGAGGCTCAATAAAACAAGGTATGCCTGTATGTCAAAGCATACAACTTGTTTAAATGTTAATAAAATCTGATGAAAATAACACTATTCTTTAATCAGCATTCTCCAAGCATTTGTCTATAAAACTTATTAATCATGACAGACAACTCTGGTGCTAAGTCTTTCCCAGAAATCTATACATACATCTTTGCTATTAACAGTCCCTTGTCTTATTTTCACAGACTGCCATGCTGTAAGTTTTATCATGTAAGACCAAAAAGGTTAGACTGTGGATATTCAGCAACCAGAAATTTGGGCAGCTGGTCATAAATCCATATGCTTTGTGAATTCTAAGAATACAATGTTTCTTTTCTTTTTTTTTTTTTAATGTATTTTATTGATTTTTTTACAGAGAGGAAGGGAGAGGGAGAGAGAGTCAGAAACATCAATGAGAGAGAAACATCAATCAGCTGCCTCCTGCACACCCCCTACTGGGGATGTGCCCGCAACCAAGGTATATGCCCTTGACTGGAATCGAACCTGGGACCCTTGAGTCGACAGGTCGATGCTCTATCCACTGAGTCAAACCGGCTAGGGCTGTTTATTTTCTTTTATGGTTTTTAATAGCATACAGCAGCTAAATTATTATTACACATAATAGTCCCCTTATGTTTATCATCTGTAACATTCATTTGACATCTGTTCCTTTTTTAGTCACAGAAAATAGGTCTTATCTCCCCAAACATTTAAAACACTCGAGTATAAAGACAATGTCTTTATGTAACATAAGTAGTTAAAAGAAGCAGACCAAAAAAATTAGATTAAAAAATTAACAATTTTTAATAATTATATCTATGTACAGGAATTCATCCCTTCAAGAAAATAAGTCTTCAAGAAAATAACCTGTATGAAGCAAATACTATTTCCTATTGACTTTGCACCTGCTAGATTACACTTAAATTATTTGCTTACTTGATTGTCTCCTACATTAGACTGAACTCATTGAAAACTGTCATATTCATTATTGGAACTAAGAGCCAAGTATAGTGCCTGGACATAGGACGTATTTAGTAAATGTTTGTTGTTCTGAAGTATCTTTAATCATAAATTCTGATTGATGTATTTCCTTCCAAATTAACTTAAACAATCTGGTTTTATTTTGTTAATAGTGCAATACATTTAGTAGAGCCCTGACAGTTCTTGCCATTTAGCAGTTTATATTTCTTTTGCAAACTGAATTACCCAAGGCTATCAGTTTATGTATGAACTTTCAGTTTGTTATGTACCATTAAAGGAATGCAGGATACAGAGGTGAAAGAAGACATATAGCTAAGTCAAATGTACTTTCTTTGTCATTTAAAAGGCTATTACATACTTGCTTTCTTTATCATGCAAAGTACCTAGAATAGATACTTTATTCCACTAATGTGAAAGGCAAATTATCATTACAAATTTATTTTAAAACTGTGAATTACTCACCAGTGAAAATACCCCCTGCTAAAAATAAAGTATCTTTGTCATATTTAACATTGAGACGAACGGGTTTTTCAGGGTCTGGAAGAATCATTAACTTAATTATAGGTCCTTCTATGGTATTCCTGTTATGGATGGCTTTCACCTGTATAGTATGTTTTCCTCTAAAAAGGAAAAAAACGGGGGAGAGGGTTTAAATTACATTAGTTATAATCTAAAAATTCTGAGAATTTATACATAGTTTAACTCATTTAGGAAACTACTCTTGCTCATTCTATCACCTAACACTAAACAGAAGGCTAGTTTATTACTCTTTTCTTTTTAATTCCTCACCAGAGGATATTTTTTCTATTGATTTTAGAAGAGAGTTGAGGGAGGGAGGGAAGTAGGGAAGGAGAGAGAAATATCGATGTGAGAGAGACACATTGATAGGTTGCCTCCCGCAGGTGCCCCAACAGAGGCCAGGGATCAAACCTGCAACCCAGGTATACTAGTATGCCACTGACCAGGAGTTGAACCTGCGACCCTGCAGTGGTTGGGCCGACACTCTAACCATTGCTCACTGGCCAGGACAGTTTATTACTCTTAACTTCAGCAAATAATAAGAAAAAACAGTCTGTATAATACTAATATCCAGTAAACTCTCAGTTCTTACCTAGGAGCATAAACACTGAACACTCCCAAATTAGCCCTGCCCCTTTCATCTGTTTTATACTGTTGGTTTGAAGGAGTGAGCTAAAAATAAAACAAAATAAAATAATTAGAAAATTCTAGAGATCAAATTCAATTTCTCTATTAGTAATTAAAAAGTTATAGTTGCACACACTTCTAAAACCTACAAACTTTCTAATTTCACAAATACTGTATATTCCAAAATTGGGGTTCTGGGGGATGGCATGGGAGAAATAAACATAAATACACACACACACACACACAATTCAAGGCATCATAATACTATGTCCATCATTACTTCATCTTTTTTTCTCCCTCACCCAAGGATATCCTTTTTTTCATTGATTTCAGAGGGAGGAAAGAAGGGAAAGAGGAAGGGAGGGAGGGGGAGAGAGACACTGATGCAAGAAACATCAAAAGGCTGCCTCCTATATTTGCCCTGACTGGAGATGGAACCCAAAACCTGGGTATGAGCCCTAACCGGGAATTGAACGCACCATCTTTTGGTGTATAGGACAATGTTCCAAACAACTAAGCTACACCAGCCAAGGCTCATTGTTATCTTTATGTCTATCAAATGTGCTTCTAAATCTTTGTTGCAATACTACCTTCATAGTGATAACCAAGCTTCCACTTTCAGGTGATTAAGAATCAGTTGCCACAGTTCCTAATCATTGGTTAGAAAAGTCTGTCAGCATTTTTATCTAGTAACTAGAGTCATATTCTTATTTGGGATAGAAAATAATCAGTTTTACCCTCTTAGAAACAAACATTAAGAACAAAAGTGAGCCCTAGCTGGCTTGGCTCAGTGGATAGAGCATCAGCCTGTGGGCTGAAAGGTCCCAGGTTTGATTCCCGGTCAAGGGCACATGCCTGGGTTGTGGGCTTGATCCCCAGTGTGGGGCATGCAGAAGGCAGCCAATCAATGATCCTCTCTCATCATTGATGTTTCTATCTCTCTCCCTTTCCCTTCCTCTTTGAAATCAATAAAAATATATATATATTTTTTTTTTTTTTTAAAAAAAGAACAAAAGTGAATTTGTAAAGTGATAGCAGAAAATCACACTCCTAAACCCTAATACTTATTTCTGCTTAAAGATTATATAACTATAGTAGATGAAGAAAAAAACACACACCAATAGTTGGAGAGGCAAAAATGACAAGTAAGTGAAATGATGGAATAAAGTCCTATATTTGAACCTGTCACATTTACCCTCTGATCCCTTGTCTTTCAACCCATTTTTCTCAAAATAGGCCCTAAATCCTTGTTGCTAAGCCAGAGAAACAAGTCTATTTCTGGTTGTATAGCAGCAATATCATCTTTTTGACAGATTACTTTAACCCTGATTAATTTACTATGAAAACAAGCCCATGTGGATTCTCGGCACTTTAAAATCCTGTATGTCTTTTTCTTTTTAATCCTCACCCGAGAATATGTTTATTGATTTTACAGAGAGAGGAAAGGAGGGGGGGGGGGGGGGGAGAGAGAGAGAGAGAGAGAGAGAGAGAGAGAGAGAGAGAGAGAGAGAGAGAGAGAGAGAGAAACACCGATGTGAGAAACATTGATCTGTTGTTTCCTGTCGCCCCAACTGGGGACCGAATCCTCAACCTAGGCATGTGCCCTGACCAGGAATCAAAACGGCAACCTTTTTGCATAGGGGATGACACTCCAACTAACTGAATCACCAGCCATGGCTCTCTTGTATGTTTTTTAAGATCAACTTATTAGGTCCTGGTAAATCCCTATTGGGATTCTTACTGAACTAATAGATTAATTTCAAGAGAACTGTGTATTTACATATTATCAACTGTTTTCATTCACTAAAATTCAAGTCTGGCTGAATATTACCTCAGGAACTCTCTCTGTGTTGCCTGGTAACAACCTTGCGGGAGCAAATTAATTCCCTTCAACCAATAGGAGGGATTGTGTCAAAACACAACTTTGTAAGAATCTGGCAACTTCTTGCTTTTCCCCTCATAGAAGGGCCTCCAACTTTGCACCAAGCATTCAAAGTCCCTAGCAGATCCTAAGCAGTTGGTTATCCCAATACTTCGGTAAGAATACTTAATATCTGACTTCCTAATATCCAGCACTATCTGCCCCCAAATATTACAAGGCCATGTACCTGCCTGGCCCATAACCTAGAACAGCCCAGGGTAGTTTTAGCAGTTATGCCTAGGCCCTGGTAAGTACCTATCACGACTTTTTTTGCTTATCCTCAGCTTGTAAGTTTCCCCAATAATACCTGTTACTTAACTCATACTGCGGGTCATTATATCTGCCCTTCAGTCACACCTTGTCAGTGTTATCTATTCATCCTAATCCAAAATCCAAATATTAGTATTATACAATAAATACTCAAACAGTCATAATTGAAGAACACTGCCCCTTCTTACAGTACTTGTAAGATATAAACTTTACTTCCATAAAATAATTATGAAAAATCTTTAAGTTGATTTAAACTAAGCAATTATAGACGTTATATTATGTAAGACTACATTTAAAACAATGTGACACCTAAAGACATTATTATAAGAATGAAATTGAGAATTTTAAGCGAAAATTATTTAAGGACATTTAAAACTTACCTTTAAATTGTTAGCTTTTATGATATTTATTTTAACCTGAGGTACAGGTGCTGGATTATCCCACTGATCACAAAGTTGAACAATGAGAGGATGCTGTAATTCTTTTCCATTAATCACTGGAACAGACTGATACACATATAAATATTTTAAGAAGCATTAAATATGTGTCAAACAATATTAATTATTTGTATACTAGTACTTATAAAATCATCATATAGTCTATCTCTGTTCTACTCACAAATGGCTTCTTTCATCAATTAAAATAAAATTTTGAAAGTCAATTATATTATTACTAATGATCCTCATAGAAATGATTAATAATTCAATAAAAGGTCAGGGTGCATGCAAGAGGCAACCGATCAATGTGTTTCTCGCACATTGATGTTTCTCTCTCTCTCTGCCTCCCCTCTCCCCTCCACTCTCTCTAAAAAAAAATCAATGGAAAAAATTCTCAGGATTAAAAAAAAAGGACAATCTCAAACTAGGGCACAGGCACATAAACTCTTCTTAAATGATCTGCTTCTTTAGAAGTAAATTTCATCTACTACCATGGTCATATGAGTTCATTTTCCCTTAGAAAAAAAATGTAAGCTATCATACCAAAAGGTGCCTTGCTATACCATAAGTAAATGCCAGAATGTAAACATTTCAATATTACAATTCTAAAAATTTAGTAAAAGCTCAACAAAAGTAACAGATTTGACAGGTATTTGCAGAATTAGATTTTAAGATTTAAGTACTTGCACAGGAAGACATATTTAAGTTTTTATGGTTATAATGACTTGATATCTGATAAGTGTTTTAAAACTCCAACAAAAACATTTTTTAAGTCAGTGAGAGAGAATGAAACAAAACTGGCAAAAACCATTAAGAGTTTCATTATACTATTTTCACTTTTATACATGTTTGAAAATATAACGTATTTAGGATTTGAATTATTATGCTGTTTTTTAACAAACAAGGACACAGTAATGAATTAAATAATGAAGTATAAAGAATCGTATTTCTTTGCCCTTTTGCTATTACTGTTCCTGTTATCTGTTACTTTAACAACAAAATATATCTATTTTGATCCACTGACAAGCTGAAAGAAGCCATGTGATATATTAAATTCTTTCAATCAAGGCAGGAAGTTACTTACCTCCTTTAATTCTGGCCAATCTATAAGGAGAAGTTTAGCTGGTGGTCCAGAAATTAGCTGTACTCGAATAAAGTCAGAAAACTCACGCCAAGTAAAACAAAGTTCCTTATTTCCAGGAGGACCTGGAATAAATTTGATGCCTCTTACACTTATACTCTGTGTATTTTCCTAGTGAGGAAAAAAAGTACATTGAGAGATAGGAAAATATGCTTCTGGGTAAAACAATTGCAAATAACTTGCACACATGTCAACATTAGCATACCATGAATTTCATTTCCTTCAGAGGAGAAACTGAATTTCTTTTTTTGTGAAGGAGAGATCTAAAAAGTCTGGCTATGTACTTTTATCTTACTTTGCCTAAATCCTATCTCATTTACACTTACATGGTCTCCTTTCTGTTCCCACACAGCCAAGCAGGTGCTTGCCCAATACCCTTTGCACTTGCTCTTTTCCTCTGTTTGTAACATTCTTTACCAGATATCTACATGGCTTTTCTTTTTTGTTTTTGCATATAGGATATCTTATTCAGAGGGGTCTTCCCTGACCAATCTATATAATGTCACTCTATTCCCTTACCATGATTTATTTTTCTTCTAATCAGTCATGTCTTACCTATTGCATGCTCTCCAAGAAGGATCATATTGCATGATCTCTAAGAAGGTAGGAGCTTTGATTTGTCACTGATTAATCCCTGGTACTTAGAATACCTAACACATCATATTAATGGAAATCAATAAAACTAGCTTGTAATTTTTACAATGTGATTGAATGACATAAACCAGTTCCATACTGGCATGAGTACTGTAGTATTTGGATTTTAATACTGACTCTTAATGATTTCATCATCTTAAATTTCCACTGAGTACAAATTCATCATATTTTAAAAATTAGACTTAAAATTTTATGCTTTGTTTGTAAACAACTGTTTGTAGAATATTTTTTGTAAAAAGACATTGTAAAATAATCCACATTAATCTCCCCAAAACCCCAATGAGCACACAGCCAGTAGGGATTTTTTAATATTTTAAAAACAAATTGAATATTCATTAGTAAAACATATTGAAAGTTAAAAATATGTAAAGTATAACCTAGAATTTCACATTTAATATGTTTTCATTAATTTCAGAGATAGGAAGAAAGGAGAGAGGAATAAAAACATCAATGATGATAGAGAAGCATTGATTGGCTGCCCCCTTAATGTCCCCCTACTGGGGATCGAGCCTACAGTCTGGGCATATAATCTGATGGGGAAATGAATGGTGACCTGGTGACCTCCTGGTTCATAGGTCGATGCTCAAAACTGAGCCACACCTGCTGGGCCAGAATGTCACATTTAATAGTGAAACACCAAAAGCCCTTTTGAAGAGGTGATTTATTTTTTATGTCATGTTGGAAGTTATTCTGATTTTACTTCAAATCTTGAAAATGTAATCTGTTTATGCCTTTGCAAATTGCAGATAAGTACAAATAGAATTCAAAATAAAATTCTTAAAGGCACTCTGTTAAGGTCTAATGTTGAATTTATCAGAGGAATGTACTTCAGAAGAGCAGGACATTTCATGTAGATGCAGAAATGGAACGATTTTAAGAAACAATGATATATTAAAACTATTTTTTATTTAAAAAACACAAAAAGCTCTTTTATCTCTGCAGAGACTGGGGATAGATTCCTGTTGTTTGAAAGTGAGTCAAGACAGTACATATCAGTTGTAAAATGACTGTTGGAAGAAAGAAAGTCTACTTGGCTGGCAAATATTAAGCTATGAAAGAAGAAAGGTGGGAGATTATGCTGTGGAGGAATACTACTGGGTATTTTAGGCCATACTAAGGTGATGGAGTCTAAATTTATAATGAAAAATGATGATAGGTCTGAAAGATGGAATGAGAACTAAAAACTGACAATGAATTTGGTCAGACGGAATAGGACAGAAAAACATGTTGAATGGGGTCTGCCTGGGAATGTGAAAACAGAGAATATATACAATTCTTCCAAGAAGTTAAACTATAAAAAAAAGAGAAATAGGGCAGTAGAGGACCAAGATTCAGAGCCAAAGGAAGTTTTGGAGTGGTAGTGGTTTTTGGGGGTATGTGTGTGGTGTTTTTTTTAAATGAGAGGTATTGCAGCATGTTTCTATGCTGATGGGTATGTAATATAACTAAAGATGTAGGAAGACATTATAATTTAGGAGCAATGAGTGAAAGAGTATATGACTCTGTACATAAAATGGTAAGAAGCAGATTGTATCATGTGATGTATAGAATTTGCTTCCTCTAAGAACAGGAACAAGACAGGGATGCCCGCTTTCACCACTCCTGTTCAGTATAGTACTGGAAGTGCTAGCCACAGCAATCAGACAAGAAAAAGAAATAAAGGGTATCCAAATTTGAAAAGAAGAAGTAAAATTGTCATTATTCGCAGATGACATGATACTGTACATAAAAACCCCGAAAGACTCCATCAAAATATTATTAGACTTAATAAATGAAATGGGCAATGTAGCAGGAGACAAAATTAACAACAAGAAATCTATGGCATTTCTATACACCAAAGTGAACTTACAGAAAGAGAGACTAAGAAAAAAATCCCATTTACCATCGCACCAAAAAAATTAAGATATATAGGAATAAAATTAACTAAGGAGGTAAAAGACCTAAACACGGAAAACTACAGGACACTGAAAAAAGAGATAGAGGAAGATATAAATAGATGGAAGAGCATACTGTGTTCATGGATTGGTAGAATCAACACCATTAAAATGTCCATACTACCCAAAGCAATCTATAAATTCAATGCACTCCCCATTAAAATACCAACAGCATATTTCACAGACCTAAAACAAACTCTCCAAAAATTCATCTGGAATAAAAAAAGAACCCAAATAGCTGCAGTAATCCTGAGAAAAAAAGAGCAACATAGGAGGGATCTCAACACCAGATATCAAGCTGTATTACAAAGCCACTGTTCTCAAAACTGCCTGGTACTGACATAAAAACAGACATACAGACCAATGGAATAGAATAGAGAACCCAGAAAATGACCCAAACCACTATGCTCAATTAATATTTGACAAAGGAGGCATGAACATACAATGGAGTCAAGACATTCTCTTCAATAAATGGTGTTGGGAAAATTGGACAGATACATGCAAAAGAAAAAAATGAAACTAGACCACCAACTTACACCATACACAAAAATAAACTCAAAATGGATAAAGGACTTAAATGTAAGACGGGAAACCATAAAAATAATAGAGGAATCCACAGGCAGCAAAATCTCAGACATATGCTGAAGCAATTTCTTCACTGATACAGCTCCTAGGGCAATAGAAACTAAAGAGAAAATAAACAAATGGGACTACATCAAAATAAAATGCTTCTGCACAGCAAAGGAAACCATCAATAAAACAACAAGAAAGCCCACTGCATGGGAGAACATATTTGCCAATGATATCAACGATAAGGGTTTAATCTCCAACATTTACAGGGAACTCATACAACTTAACAAAAGGAAGATAAACAACCAAATCAAAAAATGGGCAACGGACCTAAATAGATACTTTTCGAAAGAGGACATAAGGAAGGCCAAGAGACATATGAAAACCTGCTCAAAGTCACTAATCATCCGAGAGATGCAAATCAAAATGACAATGAAGTACCATCTCACACCTGTCAGAATGGCTATCATCAACAAATTAACAAATGACAAATGCTGGCGGGGATGTGGAGAAAAAGGAACCCTCGTGCACTACTGGTGGGAATGCAGACTGGTGCAGCCACTGTGGAGAACAGTATGGAGTTTCCTCAAAAAACTAAAAATAGAACTCCCATTTGACCCAGTGATCCCACTTCTAGGAATATATCCCAAGAAACTAGAAACACCAATCAGGAAGGATATATGCACCCCTATGTTCATAGCAGCACAATTCACCATAGCTAAGATTTGGAAACAGCCTAAGTGCCCATCAGCAGATGAGTGGATTAAAAAACTGTGGTACATCTACACAATGGAATACTACGCTGCGGTAAAAAAGAAGGAACTCCTACCATTTGTGACAGCATGGATGGAGCTGGAGAGCATTATGCTAAGTGGAATAAGTCAGTCAGAGAAAGATAAATATCACATGATCTCACTCATTTGCGGTTTATAATGAACAACATAAACTGATGAACAAAAACAGATCTAGAGACAGAGAAGCATTGATCAGATTTTTAAAACTCAGAGGGAAGGTAGGGGAGGGTGGGGGTATGGGGGAGAGATCAACCAAAAGACTTGTATGCATGCATATAAGCATAACCAATGGACAGAGACAGCATGGGGGGTGAGGGCATGTATGGGAGCGGAGTCAGGGGGTATTGGGGGTATGTGGACACATATGTAATACCTTAATCAATAAAAAAATTGGAAAAAAAATAAAGAATTTGCTTCAAAATGATATGATAAGGAGGGAAGTAATGACTTGAAGCTGATTGATGGGAGAATGGGATTTATTTATACTATTTAATCTATATTTTGCATATGTTCAAAAATTTTAATTACAAAAAGGTTTTGTAATTTCTTTTATGACTTTTTTGCTATGAACATTAAAATCAAATTTCTTTTAGTTATTTTAGTTTCTCCCCAATTCGGTCATATGTAAACCAATGGCATTAGCCAACTATAGTGAAAAGCAGCCATACCTGAAAGGTAGTTTTCAACTGTGAGCTATCAAGTCCAATACCAGCAATTCCCAAGGCAGATAAAGAACTTGGTGAAAATGCTTGAATCAGATTTCCATACTGATCTGTAACTATTACAACTAAAAGGAAAGTTTGATTTTAAAGAGTTATCTTTTAATAAAAGATACAAACATCTATAAATAATACACTTATATACTTCAATAAAATTATGCCTAAAAACTCACTCTTTGTACTTGTTTGTATTTTTATAAAAAACTAGTGGCCCGGTGCATGAAATTCATGCACCAGGGGAGGGGGGGGTCCCTCAGCCCAGCCTGCACCTTCTCCAATCTGGGACCCCTTTGGGGATGTCCGACTGCTGGTTTAGGCCCGATAATCAGGCCTAAACTGGCAGTCAGACATCCCTCTCGCAATCCGGGACTGCTGGCTCCTAACCGCTCACCTTCCTGCCTGCCTGCCTGATCACCCCTAACTCTGCCTGCTGGCCTGCTCGCCCCCAACTGCCCACCCCCGCCGGCCTTCTCGCCTAAAACTGCCCGCCCTTGCCGACCTGCTTGCCCTCAACTCCCCCACCGCCGGCCTGATGGCCCCCAACTACACCCATGCCAGCCTTCTTACCCCCAACTGCCCCCTCTTGCTGGCCTGATCACTCCCAACTGCCCCCCCGCCAGCCTGCTTGTTCCCAACTGCACCCCCCACCAGCCTGCTCACCCCCAACTTTCCCCCTGCCAGCCTGATCACCGTCAACTGCCCCCTGCCCCCCGCTGGCCTGCCACCTTCAACTTCCCCCCCCTGCTCGCTCCCTACTGCCTCCCCCTCTTACCGGCCTGCTCACCCCCAACTGGCCCCCCCCGCCGGCATGCTTGCTCCCAAATGCTCCCCCCTGCCAGCCTGCTCACCCCCAACTGCCCCCCCCTGCCGGCCTCATCACCCCCAACTGGCCTGATCACCCCTAACCGCCTCTGCCTTGGCCCCGCCACCATGGCTTTGTTCGGAAGGACGTCCAGAAGGTCTCCCTTTCTAATTAGCATATTACCCTTTTATTAGTATACTTATACTCACTTACCTTATAATCAATCACAACAAAAACATCAAGAATATACATATATACATTTGTATTTATATATTTAAAATGATACTGATGCTAACCAGATTTTTACCATGGAAATTTGAAGAAAATAATTTAGTATTACATATCTAAATCAGCAATTTTCAACCAGTGTGCCCTGACACCCTGGTGTGCCACAAGAATCTGTAAAACCTGTAATACCTGACTATTTAGTCAGGGACACTGACCTCTTTTCCCTTAGATTGGCAAATTAAAAAATGACACTGGCTAACATAACAAAAGCCGTGCAGTGTGAATGTCCTGTCTTAAACCATAAATATATAGATCATATAATAGAGTTGCTTATTAATCAAATTGCATAACAAGGTTGTATATGATTAATTCTTCACACCAGACATACAAGTGTAGGCACCTGATTTTTTAAAAAGTCACTCTGGAGCAAAAAAGGTAGATAATTACCATTAGTTTATGTGTAAAAAGAGAAGAAAAAGGTTGAAAATCACTGTTCTAGATATATGAAAAGTACAGGATACATATTTATTCACTGATATGAGCCAACATTTTTTCCAACAAACTTTTTACCAAATTAACTTCACAGTATGTCAACCTGGGCAAAAATAGTGAAAACACTTCAATCTTTTCTGACAATGGATTTTAAGCCAATAATTATATATAAACCCAAAGCTTTCCTTTCAGATTATGTATGTCAAAACATGAACATAAATACATATTATATAAGTTTTTGTGTTTGTTTTTTTTAAGCTGGACATACTAACCTATTTCCCCTTGAAGCTCTTGGCCCATCTGTACTGTTTTTGCTCCTTTCAACTCACACTTTAGATGTTTAGGTTCATCAGGTAGGGGTCTGAAATTGGTTACCAAGTTAAAACGTTTTAGTCACACCATTCATTGTACAAAAAATTTAAATTAGTTACAATATGCTAAAGATATATGTATCACTCACTTTCTAAAACTCAAATGCAATAATTCCCCTCCAAATAACCCAAGAGTAAATAAAGACAGCTTACAAAGGGAGTACAGAATACTGACAGAAAAAAATTATTTAAATGTTAAATCATAATATCTATGCTGGATTAAAAAGAAATTATAACGAGAACACTGAGAAAGAAAATAAGGTTAAGAATAACCATTAAGAGATCTGGCTATAGTTGGAAAATAGTACATCTGAAAATTTTATGGAGCTATTTAAAGTGTTGGAAATAGTATGAAAATGGGTAGAGGAATTGAAATGAAGGAGGTTGCCAGAAAAGAGATGGCCAAAGAAGTGATAGGTGAATGTGAAAGATAAGATTTTTAATATATTTACCTGCCTTCCCCTTTTCTATAAGTTCTATATATTGGGTCTGGTTGGAGTGAGCTTTGAAACTCATCAATAACCAAGGAATATTTCCTTCTGAACAATACACTGACTAATTAGCTTGTATATTTCGTATTTTTCGTGTCTTTCATTTTGCAGGTGTTTCACTGTTGCTTGCACTAGGAAGACTTTCCTTTACTGAAAGTTCTGGTTCTTACAGATACTAGAGGGCCAATTAATTAAGCCCAGGGCTATAATGATGTTAAAAACGAATCACTATCTCCAGTAAGGTTTTATTCCAAAGACAACCTACCATATTTCCTACGTTATAAAGAACTTTCACATGAGTGCTTTTGAAAAAAGTATTTTTATTGCTGAATTTTGAAATGCCTTCACGTGTAATATGTCCACAAACCTTACTGTAAATGCACTTTCCAAAGACACATGATCATCTTGAAATGAAACCTGGCAATAGCGCATATCTTTTACAGATGTTGGTACTTGTACATCAGGAAGCAGACCCTGCAGCAAGTGTTCTTTGTTAATCTCAGGAGTCCAGTTAACCTAAGAGAAAAATTACATAATTAACAATAATAAAAAGTTTAGTCTAATATCCTCCTTCTGCCAACTAACTGTCTTACTAAGTGAAGACTTTTAAAGTTAAATTATAACCCAGGCTTTCTCCCTCTGAGGAAAAAGAAGTCCCCCTTATGACCAGAATGATGGTGGGTCATATATTATTATGATAAAAAAGTATCTTCTATGTTGTTTTTGCTGTTAATGTTGCCATATCTTTCAATGCAATAAAATAAAAATTCTTAGGTTATTTCTTTAGAGTTTTGCTATAAGATTCTCACTGTGATAATTATGGCTTAAAAATAATATTCAGATCAAATTACATGATCAATTCTTAAGAGGTAATTTTTACTTTTTAAAAAGAATCTTATTAATATGGACTTTGAAGAGATTTTGAGTGGACCTTTGTTCAGCAAACACAGAAATTATGCCCACCGATGGTAATTACCTCTGGCCACCTTTTGGCTTAAATACATTCTTTTGCTAAATCTTTATTTTTTTTAATATATATTTTTGTTGATTTCAGAGAGTAAGGGAGAGGGAGAGAGAGATAGAAACATCAATGATGAGAAAGAATCATTGATCGGCTGCATCTTGCATGCCCCCTACTGAGGATGGAACCCACAACCGAGGCATATGCCCTTGACCAGAATTGAACCCATGACCCTTCAGTTCACAGGCCGACACTCTATCCACTGAGCCAAGCCGGCTAGAGTTAAATCTTTACTGTTGAAAGTATTACATATGTCCCCTTATTCCCCTCATTGACCTCTTCTAGCTTTAATTCATTCTTGAATGCTTTTAGCTCTAATTTAATTTTGCACCTCTTGCATCCCATGTTTTAATTTGTTACTAGATCCATATTTTAAAGTTGATTACTCCACTCTATCCTACTTTTAAACTTCCAATCCTTTCTATTTAAGAACTGTTTTTAGATCAACTTTGTTGTGATTCTTAAATAACTGGTATTCTAATATTTTCATCCCAGGTTATGCTGCTCTAATTGGCTTAGTCACCTTTTAATCTTTTTAAACCATGTTCATTCTCATTTAGTCTTTATTATACTTTTTTTTCTCTCTGAATAATGGAAGAAGTAGGAGTTACACAAAAAGCTGTGTTATCCCTTCAATGAATTCCTAGTTTGGGTTGACTTTCCTCAATATTGAAGAATTCGATAAAGACCATAAAAACCACTTTAAAGATTATACATTTAATTTTTTAAAATAACAGTATTTAATATCTTGTATTATCAACGAAGAGGTGCATGTTTTAAAATCTCTGGAACCCAAGAAATATAAAACTACCAGATTTGAGACAAAAATGTGTCAAATGTAGGCCACAGCTCTGAGAATGGCAAAAAGAAAGGTACATACAGGAAGAGGCTCTCCAGTCAATTCTTCCTCACCTCAATATGAAAAAGAATGTGGAACCAGTTTAGAAGCCAGGTTCCTTGGCACCACTTTTAAACCACTCACCCAACTCTGCTGATATAGGTAAAAATGACTTGTGTCTCCCTTTCGGGATTATTTCTCTTCTCTCATTAATGAGGGAAAACATAAACTGGCTGGAGCAGGGATTATTCCAAATAAAAATTTTAAAATAAGGTCAGTTAAAACCCTAGTTAAACAACTCTTTTAAAATATCAGTTATTATTTTTGGAAACACAAGATGACTATAGGGGAGAGAAACCAAGATGGCGGCATAGGTAAAAACCTAAACTGCTGCCTCGCACAACAATTTCAAAACTACAACTAAAAGACAAAACGGACATCATCCAGAACCACAGGAAGGCTGTCTGACTGGAAATTCTATAACTAGAAGGAAAGAGAAAAGCACACCGAGACTGAGAGGAGCTGCAGGAGGCAGAGGTACTGAGACGCACACGCGCAGAGGACTGGCAACCAAGTGCGTGGCTAGCTTTCTAAAGCGGGAGGGAGACAAAAGCTCTGGACTGCGCTGAATTCCAGTTCCGGGCGAGACTCTGGGGACCCAGACTCATATGGGGTGAAACTGGACTGTCAGGAAAGAGAAAAGCACACTGAGACTCAGAGGAACTGCGGAAGGCAGAGGTATCAAGGCGCGCGTGCGGAGAGGGCGGGCAACTGAGTATGCGGCTGGCTTTCTCAATCGGGAGGGAGACAAAAGCTCCCAATTGCACTGAACTCCAGTTCCGGGCGAGACTCTGGGGACCCAGACTCATTTGGGGAGAAACTGGACTGTCTGGAAGCGGGTGGAACTTGAGGGCGGTTTTCTCTCAGAGGTGCTTGCAGCGATAATCACGGGACACTTAGACACAGGGGCCTATTAGGGCAGGGCTGACCGGAAACCAATGCTGTCTGCTCCGCCCTGAGACTCCACCCCATCCAAGCTGAGCACAGAGGCTTTTGCAAGTCTTGTCTCATAAGGGTGTCTCCAGCAGAGAAGTTCTCCCAGCGTAGACACAGCTGATCCTCACAGCCAATTGGCCTGGAGGTCACTTCCTCCCAGTGATACCAACAACAATCAAGGCTTAACTACAACGAGACTGTGCACACAGCCCACAAAGGGGTGCACCAAGAGTGTTCACCTCAGGTAACTGGGGAGGCTGAGCCACTGGGCCCTATAAGACACCTAGCACACAAAGCCACTCTATCAACTCAGGGAAGCAGCAAAAATGCAGAGGCAAAGAAAGAGGTCACAAATGAAAGAAATGGAGGAAAGCAAATGACTGGATATAGAGTTCAAAACCACGGTTATAAGGCTTTTCAAGAATTTCCTAGGAAAGGCTGATAAATTTAGCGAGACACTCGAGGATATGAAAAAGGACCAACTAGAAATTAAGCATACACTGACTGAAATAAAAAATATTATACAGAGATCTAACAGCAGACTAGAGGATCACAAGAATCAAGTCAAAGATTTGAAATACAAAGAAGCAAAAAACGCTCAACTGGAAAAGCAAAAAGAAAGAAGAATCCAAAAACTTGAAGATAGTGTAAGGAGCCTCTGGGACAACTTCAAGCGTTCCAACATCCGAATTATGGGGGTTCCAGAAGAAGAGAGAGAGCAAGATACTGAAAACCTATTTGAAGAAATAATGACAGAAAACTTCCCCCACCTGGTGAAAGAAATAGACTTATAAGTCCAGGAAGCACACAGAACCCCAAACAGAAGGAATCCAAAGAGGACCACACCAAGACACATCACAATTAAAATGCCAAGAGCAAAAGACAAAGAGAGAATATTAAAAGCAGCAAGAGAAAAACAGTTAATTACCTACAAGGGAGCACCCATACGACTGTTAGTTGATTTCTCAACAGAAACTATGCAGGCCAGACGGGAGTGGCAAGAAATATTCAAAGTGATGAATAGCAAGAGCCTACAACCAAGATTACTCTACCCAGCAAAAGTTATCATTCAGAATTGAAGGGCAGAGAAAGAGCTTCACAGATAAGAAAAAACTAAAGGAGTTCATCACCACCAAACCAGTATTATATGAAATACTGAAAGGTATTCTTTAAGAAGAGGAAGAGAAAAAGGTAAAGATAAAAATTATGAACAACAAATACTTATCTATCAACAAGTGAATCTAAAAATCAAGTGAATAAAAAAATCTGATGAACAGAATAAACTGGTGAATATAATAGAATCAGGGGCATAGAAAGGGAGTGGACTGACAATTCTTGGGGGGAAAGAGGTGTGGGGGGTGCGGGAAAGGACAGGACAAAGATCGTACACCTATAAATGAGGACAGTGGGAGGGGGGTAAGGGCAGAGGGTGCGGTGGGAACCGGGTGGAGGGGAGCTATGGGGGAAAAAAGAGGAACAATTGTAATAATCTGAACAATGAAGATTAAATTAAAAAAAATATGACTATAGGATATCCTATATAATATAGAGGTAATATGCAAATTGACCCTCACGCCCTCACACAAGATGGCCGCCCCCACGTGGTCAAAGATGGCCACTCCCATGTGGTCATAGATGGCTGCCACAAGATGGCCGGCAGGGGAGGGTAGTTGTGGGCGATCAGGCCAGCAGGGAAGGGCAGTTAGGGGTGACCAAGTCAGCAGGAGAGGGCAGTTGGGAACAACCAGGCCAGCAGGGGAGGGCAGTTGAAGACAATCAGGCCTGCAGGGGAGGGCAGTTGTGGGGGACCAGGCCTGTAGGGGAGGGCAGTTGGGGGTGACCAGGCTAGTAGGGGAGGGCAGTTGGGGGCTATAGGGCCAGCAGGGGAGCAGTTAGGCGTCAATGAGGCTGGCAGGGGAGTGGTTAGGGGGTGATCAGGCTGGCAGGCAGGCCATAGGTTGGGAGCCAGCAGTTTGAGTATTGTGCCTCTAATTCCCATTTTCCCATAAACCCTGTGCTTTTTATTGCACCATTTTACACACAATGACTTTTAGAAATTTACATGTTTCATTACATTAGAATTGATTGTACTTTTAAAGAAGTAAGGAATCTACTTTATGTGATAACAATTTAATCATTTTGATTTGGGTGTCTATTAAGTAATATGTTAAGTTTCAACATATAGATTAACCCATTTTAGGTACAAAATAGCTGTACCCGGCCACGCGTTGCTGTGGCTCAGTCTGGTTAAATGGGAAAGAAAGAAAAGAGAAAGTGCACGTTTCTAATATGTTTAATTTCACAATGCTTGTGGGTATACAATATTTTTTGTTGTTCCATTGTCTGTGCAGATATAGAGATTGTCTGGTTTGCTGACTCTAGAACACGCAACATATAATTGTCCATGTGAGAAGTAATCCATGTCTAGATCTAAACCCCACAATTCTAAAGATTGGCCCTGAGCTTTGTTGATGGTGATTGCAAACGCCAATCGAATTGGGAATTGCAATCTCTTAAATTGAAATGGCATATCCGATGGAATCATAGGAATGCGAGGAATGAGGACATCTTCACCTTTGAAAGGTCCTGTCAAGATTGTTGCTTCTACAACGTTGCTCATTAATTTTTTTTACTGCAAGCCGCGTGCTGTTGCAAAGCTTAGGCTGGTTGGTATTTTGCAACATGATAATTGGCACGCCGATTTTCAATTGCAGTACGTGCGGTGGCATCCCTGGCAGATCGAGTGAATTCAAAAATTCTGTTGGATAATTAACTGCTTCCACAACAGTGTCGATGGACTTGTATGTGACTGCCTCGCTTTGAATGTTAGACTGAATAATATTGTTAAGTTCGTAGACGTCTTTGTTCTTGGCCGCAAGAATAGCTCGTTCACTCAGCCAATCGTGATTCTTATAATTGGTTTGAATATTGGGAAATACTTTTTCAATCAATTCTTCTTTTAACGTCACTAAATTGCAGAAGTTATGAGGCAATGAAATTCGTCCTGAGGTCAGATCAACCGGCACCTTTCCGTTCCCAATTTCCAGCAATTGATGTGAGAATATCTCAGCTGATCGATCATTTTGCAGCTGGACACGCATATTAATGGCTCTGGCGGTTCTCCAAGTTGAGGCAGTTTAATTTTTCTGGCGGCGCAACACATTCCTTTCGTTTCTCCATTAAATTTCAGAGCCTTGCAATAAGGACACACTTCAGTCATAGTGCCGATGAGAACATGCCGGCTCAAACTATAATCATCAGCTGGGTTGTACAAGAATGCAAGGCGATTGTAATCGTGTGATTGCTGAGCACGGAGTCGTGTTTGACGCTGATCTGCTGTTTCTCATTGCCATCTTTCAGCCACTCTCAGCCTGTTGCATTCATTCTGTTGAGAACGAAGCAGATCTGAAGCTGCAGAACGCAATCGCTGTGCTCGCAACCTTGCATCCTCAAGTCTGGCTGCACGTCGCTCTGCTGCTTCCTCAGCACGTATTTGAGCCATTCTTTGTTTCACTCGTTCGCTGATGCCCGTTCTTCCTCAGTTTGATTTGCAATTACTCGTCGCACTGCTTCCGCTCCGCGAGTACGACGACTTAGGTTTTATCTTCTGCGAGGCATTATTTGGATACTCACGAAATTAACACTATGGTAAACGACACAGCTCAATTTCAACGCCATGTCACATGAAATAATTAAATCTAAATGAAAATAAATGGAAATCTATGAAAATTCAATTTAACAATGCAATCGGAAACAGTGAAATGGAATCATAATGTTTAGTATAGCGTGTGTTGCTTTTATGTCCAACAGATGGCGCTGTTTTTCAAAAAAGCATGTTTTTACCTGTCACAGGTGTGACATCTATATAATAGTAGGTATAAGGTACATAAAAACACACGCATATTCAAATGCAACCTTGTGTCAAAATTTCAAAGCAATCGGTGAAGAACTTTCAGAGATTTAAGATTTTGAACAAACAAACATTTACATTTTTATTTATATATAGAAGATGATATATTCAAATGACAGCAGAATGATGAGAACCACCTAAAATTACTGAGAACCTACCAAACTATTTTCTAAGATCATGCTTTTAGTGATTGTTATACCAATTTCAAGTGGCCAAATCAGGGCTCTGTATAATTAACAATACTGCTTCATTATTTAACTTTAACAGACCTTTTATTTAGTGCCTTCAGAATAGCTATAGATTGCTGTGGTAAGGTAGTGATTTTGATTGTGGATACAGAAATACAGCTGGCCAGGTAGTGACAACTAAACAAAATACCAAACACTGGAATTTGGTTTTAAGTGTCAAAATCATGTCACATATGAATAATTCACGTTTCAATCTAGTACATGAAGAAAACCTCTTATTTAGCCTGGAATTATAAATGACTGTAGTATTTCTATTTGGTAAATTCTTCTTAGAGGTGCTGTATAAAACTTCTTATTCAGAGAGTGACATCAGAGGAATGGCAGCGTTAGAGAACCCTTGGCCTGTCCCCCTGAAATGTCAACAAGTTAACCAACTATAATTCAACAAAGAAATTCCTGCTCAACACAGACGCATGCCTGAGACCCACACACTGAAACATCTAAAGGTGGACAAAAATGGGGAGACAAGAAGGGAGGAGAGCATAGACAGCCCCCAGAAGCAGTCCAGCAGCCAGGAGCTCTTGGCCCAGCCAGGAGAGGGAGGAAGCTGGTGGTAGCAGATGCTTCCTTGGGCTGGAGGAACAGAGAGCTACAGGGGGCAGCAAGGGAGTGAGTGAACAGTGTCTGAGATGGCAGATGCCTAAAAGGGAACACGGGCTTCTGCCCTGCAGCTCTCCCCTGTTGGGCAGGGTGGTGTTTCATACAAAGAAGCAGAACCACAGAGCCCTGCTGCCACTTGAAATCCCAAAACTTGCCTAATATTGCCCTTGGAGTCAGGTCCAGGAGCCTATCTATAATAATACTAGTAAAAGCGTAATATGCTAATTAGACCAGCCATCCTTCCAGAAGTCCTTCCATCCTTCTGGACGAAGCCAGGGCTGTGAGGGAAGCCTGGGTCCTGGGCTGCCTGCTGGCGACCTGAGGGAAGCCTGGGTCCCGGGTGCCAGAGGGAAGCCTGGTGCCGGCAGCAGGGGGAAGGAAGGCCTACTCTTGCATGAATTTCATGCATGAGGCCTCTAGTTGTCTATAAACTGAGAGCTATTGCAGTAGAACCGGTTTCCCTCTGTGACTGGTCCCCAGGAGGGGTGCTTGGAGCAGGACCTCACGGAGGTCAGGGATCCCCATTACGCTGAGGGCATAACAAATCCCACCCCTAAGCAATACAGCTGTACTGTCTTACAGAAGCTTTACGGAAGCCGTGGAGGTCAACCCTGAGAGATTACAGAGGTAAAAAAATCTTACAATTCAGCATCATCTACTGGAAAATAGTAGCAAGACCTCTTCATTAATATAGACAGATATAAATGATAAGGCAAAGGAGATCAGCAAACACTATTAATAACAACAGTAACAAGGATGATCAGAAAAAAAAAAAGAAAAATCAGCAGAAAGCAAGCTGGAACACATGGAAATATGTGATATAAACAACAGATTTCAAGACTGTAGTTCTGAAAATACTCAACAAGAAGTGAGAAAATATAGACAGGCAATCAATGCACCCAGAAAACAAATCAATGAACAAAAGGAGTACTTTACCAAAGAGATTGAAACTTTAAAAAAGAACCAATTAGAAATCCTGGAAATGAAGCATGCAAGTAAGAAGATTAAGAGTGAACTACTAAGCAGAGAAAACAGCCAACCATGGAAGAAAGATTTAGTGATATCCAAGATAGTAATTTAGAAATGACACAGAGGAAAGAAGAGAGAAACCTGAGCATAAAAAAACACACGAAAGAGCTCTATGAGAACTGACTCTATCAGAAAAAGCAGTATTAGGAAGGAAGATGGTGACCGGCAGGAAGGTAGGGAGGGAGAGAGTGTGAGAGGGTGAGGGAGCAATAGAGGAGTGTGTGGATGTGTGGTGTGTGTGTGTGGTGTATGAGCTAGGGACAGTTAGATTCTGCAGGTCTTCCAAGGGGCTGCCAAACCGGGCAGTCTTAGATGGAGGAGCCCGCCTCCCAATGTGGACACTCCAGGGCGGCCAGTGTGGGCACAGAGACCACGACATCTTGAGAAACAGAGCTGCTTGAAACTGGGATCCTGGTCTCAGACGCAAACCAGGACCCTGCAGCCACTGGGACAGAGACCTGCGACTACAGCTGCAGACCCACAGACACCAAGAATCTAGACATCCCGGCCATAGATTTCTGTGTCACAGAGCCCATACCCCTCCCCACGGGCTCGCCGCAGCGCCATAGGAACTGCTAGACCTGCCCCTCGCACGGGCTGCAGCGCTGCTACAGGAATTTGAGCCTGGGAGCATGGGGACACTGGGAATCTGTTCCCGGCAACGCAATCAGGCGACCAAACCCAAAGCCCACGCAGGGCAGCAGTGCCACCTGACTTCGATTCTGGGCAACCGCACATGGAAGTCTGTGCTCCTACTATGCAACCCAGTCCCCCCAAGCTGACCAGGACCCCAATTCTCCAGGCAGGAGGCAGCACTAAGCACCAGTGACTTGACTATGTTTCTTATTGCGTGCGCCTGGGATCCCTGGCTCCCAGTGCATTCACACTAAGAGCCAGTGACTCCAATTCTTGGTGCATGCGCACACAGGGACCCTGATTCTCAGTGCGAGACCGCACGAAGCAACAGAGACTCTAATACTCGATTCTTGGTGCAGGCACAGGTGAACTCTGACTCCTGGCACGCACTAGGGGGCTCTGATTTTCAGCACACGCCAGCAGGGTCTGTTTCAGCGTGGTGCAGGCAGGGTCCCTGATTCTAGGTGTGCACACAAGGCTATACTGAGCACTGGTAACACTGACTCGGGGAAGCCTGGTTCCCACCAACCCATGGCAGCCACATATCTTAGTGTCAGAGCTCTTCACTGACACTTGGGTGGTGCAAAGCTCCCACTGCACATGGCCCAGGCCCATGCAACTTGAAGTTTGAACCTTCTGGTGATAGTCAGAATGGGGAGACAACACAATCCCCAGAGGAAAGAAAATGAGGAGGCGCCAAGAAGGAAATGAGTGAAATTGAAGCATGCAACATGACAGAAAAAGGATTCAGAGCCATGGTTGTACAATTCATTCACCAGATGGATGAGAAAATCAACAACTAATGCAAGAATCAGGAAGAAATTAAAAGTGATATAGCTACAATCAAAAATACCATGGAAAGTTTCAACAGTAGACTAGAAGAAGCAGAGGACCGAATTAGTGAATTAGAAGATAAGGTAGAGAAACAAGTTCAATCTGAACAGCAACTGGAGAAAAAAATTAAAAAGCAGGAGGAGAGCCTAAGGGAGCTTTGGGATAACACAAAACGAAGTAACATATGTATAAGAGGGCTGCCAGTAGCACAGAGCAGCAAGGATTAGAAAATCTATTTGAAGAAATAATGACAGAAAACTTCCCAGATATGGGGAAGAAAAAAGTTATAGAAGTACAGAGAGTCCCAAGCATGATGAATCCCAAAACACCCACACCAAGACATGTTATAATTACAATGGCAAATGTTCATGACAAAGAGAGAATCTTAAAGGCTGCAAGAGAGACAGAGAGTTACCTACAAAGGATCCCCCATCAGATTATCAAATGATTTCTCAAGAGAAACACATCAAGCTAGAAGGGAATGGAAGCAGGTATACGAAGTGTTGCAAAGCAAAGGACTGAATCCAAGAATACTCTATCCAGCAAGACTATCAATCAAAATTGAAGGAGAAATCAGGAGCTTCACAGACAAAAAAAAGGCTAAGGGAGTTTATCACCACCAAACCAGCAATGCAAGAAATGCTGAAGAGAATGCTGTAAAAAAGAAGAAATAAAAATGTAAGAAAGAACACAGGCACAAAAATAGAAATGACTACAAACAAGTACCTTTCAATAATAATTTTAAACATAAACACACTAAATGCTCCAATCAAAAGACATCGAGTGGCTGAATGGATAAAAAAAAACACGACCAATATATATGCTGTCTACAAGAGACCCACCTCAGAACAAGGGACTCACATAGACTGAAAGTGAAGGGATGGAAAAATATCTTTCAGGCAAATGGAAAGAAAAAAAAAAAAGCTGGGGTAGCAATACTTATATCTGACAAAATAGACCTCAAAGTGAAGGCCATAACAAGAGATAAGGAAGACCATTTCATAATACTAAAGGGATCGATACAGCAAGAGAATATAACCCTAATAAACATATATGAACCCAATGCAGGAGCACCCAAATACATAAAAAAAACTCCTGGAAGATATCAAGGGAGAGATCGACAACAATACAATCATAGTAGGGGACTTCAAAACACCACTGACATAACTGGATAAATCCTCTAGACAAAAAAATCAGCAAAGAAACAGCAATCCTAAATGACTCTCTAGATCAGATGGACTTAATTGACATCTTCAGAACATTTCACCCAAAGCCATGGAATATAGGTTCTTCTCAAGTACACATGGGTCATTTTAAAAAATAGGCCACATATTAGTTCACAAGAAAAGTCTCCCCAAATTCAAGAAGATTGAAATCATACCAAGCATCTTCTCAGACCACAATGGCATAATATTAGAAATAAACTACAATAAAAACAATCCAAAAAACTCACAACACTTGGAAGATGAATAGCATGCTATTAAATAATAATTGTGTTACCAATGAGATCAAAGAAGAAATTAAAAACATCCTGGAAACTAATGACAATAAAAACACAACAATCCAAAATCTATGGGACACAATGAAAGCAGTCCTGAGAGGGAAGTTTATAGCTCTACAGGCGTACCTCAAAAAAAAAGAAAAAATGGTAGTAAATCATCTAACTCTACAACTCAAATAATTAGAAAGAGAGCAACAAGAAAAGCCCACAGTGAGCAGAAGGAAGGAAATAATAAAGATCAGAGCAGAAATAAATGACATAGAGACAAAAAGCAATACAAAAGATCAATGAAACCAAGAGCTGGTTCTTTGAAAGGATAAACAAGATTGATGAACCTATTCCCAGGCTCACCAAGAAGCAGAGAGAGAGGACCCAAGTAAACAAAATCAGAAATGAAAGAGGCGAAATAACAACGGACCCCACAGAAATACAAAGGATTGCTAACAAATACTATGAACAACTCTACTCCAACAAACTAGACAACCTAGAGGAAACGGACGTATTCCTAGAAAAATACAACCTTCCAAAACTCTATCAGGAAGATTCTAAAAATCTCAATAGGCCGATAACTATGGAAGAAATTGAAGCAGTCATCAAAAAGCTCCCAGCAAACAAAAGCCTGGGGCCAGACGGCTTCACAGGGGAGTTTTACCAAACATTCAAGGAAGAACTAAAACCTATCCTCCTCAGACTATTCCAAAAATTTCAAGAGGAAGGAACACTTCCAAGCTCATTCTATGAAGCCAGCATTACCCTAATACCAAAACCAGATAAAGACAACACAATGAAAGAGAATTATAGGCCAATATCCCTCATGAACATAGATGCCAAAATCCTCAACAAAATTCTAGCAAATCAGATCCAGCAATATATCCGAAAGATCATACACCATGACCAAGTAGGATTTATTCCGGGGATGCAAGGACGGTATAATATCCGCAAATCAATAAATGTAATACATCACATAAACATATTGAGAGATAAAAATCACAGTCATATCAATTGATGCAGAAAAAGTATTTGACAAAATCCAACACCCTTTCTTGATAAAAACGCTCAGCAAGGTAGGAATAGAAGGATCATACCTAAACATAATACAAGCCATATATGACAAACCCACTGCCAACATCATATGCAATGGACAAAAACTAAAACCGTTTCCCCTAACAGGAACAAGACAGGGATGCCCACTTTCACCACTCCTGTTCGAGATAGCACTGGAAGTACTAGCCATTGCAATCAGACAAGAAGAAGAAATAGAGGGCATCCAAATTTGAAAAGAAGAAGTAAAACTGTCCTTATTCGAGGATGACATGATACTGTACATAGAAAACCCTAAAGACTCCATCAAAAAATTACTAGACTTAATAAATGAATTCGGCAATGTAGCAGGATACAAAATTAATGCCGAGAAATCTATGGCATTTCTTTACACCAATAGTGAACTTACAGAAAGAGAGACTAAAAAAGCAATCCCATTTACCATCGCACCAAAAAAAATTAAGATACCTAGGAATAAAATTAACTAAGGAGGTAAAAGACCTATATGCAAAAAACTACAGGACACTGAAAAAAGAGATAGAGGAAGACATAAACAAATGGAAAAACATACCATGCTCATGGATTGATAGAATCAAACCATTAAAATGTCCATACTACCCAAAGCAATCTATAGATTCAATGCAATCCCCATTAAAATACCAACAGCATATTTCACAGACCAAGAACGAACGTTCCAAAAATTCATCTGGAATAAAAAAAGACCCCACATAGCTGCAGCAATCCTGAAAAAGAAGAACAAAGTAGGTGGGATCTCAATACCAGATATCAAGCTGTATTACAAAGCCACTGTTCTTAAAACAGCCTGGTACTGGCACAAGAACAGACATATAGATCAGTGGAATAGAATAGAGAACCCAGAAATTGACCCAAACCACTATTCGACAAAGGAGGCAAAAGCATTCAATGGAGTCAAGACAGTCTCTTCAATAAATGGTGTTGGGAAAATTGGACAGATACATGCAAAAAAATGAAACTAGACCACCAACTTACACCATACACAAAAACAAACTCAAAATGGATCAAGGACTTAAACATAGATGGGAAACCAAAAAATACTAGAGGAATCCACAGGCAGCAAAATCTCAGACATATGCTGAAGCAATTTCTTCACTGATACTGCTCCTAGGACAATGGAAACTAAAGAGAAAATAAACAAATGGGACTACATCAAAATAAAAAGCTTCTGCAAGCAAAGGAAACCATCAACGAAACAACAAGAAAGCCCACTGCATGGGAGAACATATTTGCCAATGTTATCAACGATAAGGGTTTAATCTCCAACATTTACAGGGAACTCATACAACTTAACAAAAGAAAGAAAAACAACCAAATCAAAAAATGGGCAACAGACCTAAATAGATACTTTTCGAAAGAGGACAGAAGGAAGGCCACGAGACATATAAAAACATGCTCAAAGTCACTAATTATACGAAAGGTGCAAATCAAAACGACAATGAGGTACCATCTCACACCTGCCAGCATGACTATCATCAACAAACCAACAAATGACAAATGTTGGTGAGGATGTGGAGAAAAAGGAACCCTTTTGCACTGCTGGTGGGAATGCAGACTGGTGCAGCCACTGTGGAGAACAGTATGGAGTTTCCTCAAAAAACTAAAAATGGAACTCCCATTTGACCCTACGATCCCACTTCTAGGAATATATCCCAAGAAACTAGAAACACCAATCAGGAAGGATATATGCACCCCTATGTTCATAGTAGCACAATTCACCATAGCTAAGATTTGGAAACAGCCTAAGTGCCCATCAGCAGATGAATGGATTTAAAAACTGTGGTACATCTACACAATGGAACACTATACTGTGGTAAAAAAGAAGGAATTTTTACCATTTGCAACAGCATGGATGGAACTGGAGAGCATTATGCTAAGTGAAATAAGCCAGTCAGAGAAAGATAAATATCACATGATCTCACTCATTTATGGAATATAACGAACAACATAAACTGATGAATAAAAATAGATCCAGAGACAGAGAAGCAACGATCAGACTGTCAAACCTCAGAGGGAAGGTAGGAGAGGGTGGGGGTAAGGGGGAGAGATCAACCAAAGGACTTGTATGCATGCATATAAGCCCAACCAATGGACACAGACAACAGGGGGTTGAGGGCATGAGTGGGGGGGTTTGGGGGTTAAAGGGGTGATATGGACACATATGTAATACTTTAATCAATAAAGAAATTAAAGATTGAAAAAAGAAAAAGCAATATTAGAATTATAGGTATTCCAGAGGAGAAGTGGGAGCATGGAACAGAGAGTCTATTCAAACAAATAGTAGATGACAACTTCCCAACCCTATGGAAAGAACTAGATCCTCGAATTCAAGAAGCAAAGAGAACACCTAGTTATCTCAATCCAAATAGACCCTCTCTAAGGCACCTGGTATTAAAGCTGTCAAAAATTAATGACAAAAATTCTCAAAGCAGGCAGGCAAAAGAAGGAAGTGACCTACAAAGGAAAACCTATCAGAATTTCATCCGACTTCTCAGCAGAAACTCTACAAGACAGAAGAGGGTGGAACCAAATATTCAAATATCTGAAAGAGAGAAATTACCAGCCATGAGCAATATATCCAGGAAAATTATCCTTTAAATATGAAGGAGAAAGAAAGACATTCCCAGACATACAGAAGCTAAGGGATTTTATCACCAGAAAACCTCCATTGCAGGAAATACTCAAGGGAGTTATTCTACCTGAAACAAAGAACATAAGGTCACAACACTGTAAGTAAGATCATCAAAAAACTTACAGCATAAACAGGGATAATTTGTGACAACCAAAACATAAAAGGAAAAACACTATGGCACATATGCAACTTAATTTTTTCACAAACCTAATAGTAACCACACACAAAAATCCCCAAACCAGGATATACACAGTAGGTCCTCGGATTACGTCAGAGATCCATTCCTATGGCGTGACGTAACGCGATTTTCACCTTAAGTTGGAACCCACCTACATAAGCACCTACGTCACTCCCAGAGTTAGCAGACTGAATCAAAAAATAAAACCCAACTATATGCTGCCTACAAGAGACACATGTAAGCTGCAAAGACAAAGGTAGATACAGAATAAGAGGGTGGAAAATGATTCTCCAAGCAAAACTTCTTATTCAGAGTCTTCCAAACATGAAGTAAAAAAAAAAAAAGTTCTTAAAAATAACCAATCTGTTGCCCAGCCAGTGTGACTCAGTGGTTGAGCATCGACCTATGAACCAGGAGGTCATGGTTCAATTCCTAGTTAGGGCACATGCCTGGGTTGTGGGCTCCATTCCCAGTTGGGGGCATGTAGGAGGCAGCCAATCAATGATTCTCTCTCATCATTGTCTCTCTCTCTCTCTCCCTCTCTCTCTCTCACTCTCCATTCCTCTCTGAAATCAATAAAAATATATTTTCAGCCGAAACCGGTTTGGCTCCGTGGATAGAGCGTCGGCCTGGGGACTCAAGGGTCCCAGGTTCGATTCCGGTCAAGGGCATATACCTTGGTTGCGGGCACATCCCCAGTAGGTGGTGTGCAGGAGGCAGCTGATCGATGTTTCTCTCTCATCAATGTTTCTAGCTCTCTATCCCTCTCCCTTCCTCTCTGTGAAATATCAATAAAATATATTTAAAAAATATATATATATATATATTTTCAAAAATAAACAATGTTTTAGATACTTACTTTAATTTTCTCTGCTAAAGTTGATGTTACATGGATTTCTCTTTCTCCTTCATCATACATTTGAAAAATAAGATTATGCATAACATCGCCTGCTATCCAAGTAACCTCATCTTGGTGTTTGATCTGGATTGCCTTTTGTCCTTCCACACTGAATATCTGTAATCTTGCAACATGGCTACTGGGAAGCAACTTAATCGTTTTCTCCACAGGTGCCACATCTTTACAACTCTAGGAAGAGAAGAAAACCAACATATATTGACTGATATCTATACTTTTTAAAAACAGTTTTTGGCTTTAACAGTGAATGTTTTATTACACTGCTTGAAAATTTATTCCAATAATATGGAAGATCATCTTATATACTATTAACATTTATAGGTTTTGTAACTAAGAATACATTGTACTATCAATAATTCCATATTTTATACCACTAAGTTATAAATAAAGATAATGGCCACTTTCTTAAAACCAAAACACTAGCATGTTTGAACTTAAAAGGATTCCCTTCCCTTTATTTGTAAGTTTACTTAAAAGTGCCACAAACTTGTAAAATTTTAATCACATAACAGGGATTTGGTGACTAACATTCATTAATAAGATTAAAGATGTAAAAATATTAAAAGTTTTCAATAAAATCAGGGACAAATAATTGCCATCAAGTACATTATTTAATGATATTAGGTTACACTAGTGCTTTTTCAATTCATTATTAAATGGGATAAGTGCACAAGTTTGCTTATAGCTAGATAAGGACTTTAAACGTCTTAAAGACTAAGCTGGCATATTTATAATTTATTATGGTTATTATATCAGTGTTCCATAGATCAATAAAAATGAGCTGGATTAAACTTTATAAGTTGATTTTAGGCACACAGAATTAAAATCTTACATCATTATTTCATAACCAGGTATAATGCATTCCACAAAATTCAAAATAAGCCTAAGCCTAAAATACCGTTACAATCTTCCTTAGCTCATGCCTCTTTCCTTATTGGTTACAGTCATTCCTATCAAAGCCCATCCACATGAATAACATATTCAAAATTCCTACCTCACAAAATATCAGATAAAGAACCCATCCCGATCCTCCATCCTATGCATATCTTATTTGCCTGACTCAAACTCAAAACTCAAGAGTCACAACCTTTAGATAACATTTTCTAACTGATTTACGTGCTATACTTTGGTCTTTGCTTAACTGATCTGGATTCTTGGGTCCTCTGCCTGTTGCTGCCCTGTATTTGCATAATCCCTAATAATTTGTTATTCTTGCTTCTAAACCCAAATTCCTTCCTAAATCCAAATCTTTTCTCCTTAATCTTCCTGATAGTATGCTCAAAATAAGTTGGCCATATTATTGAAAAAAGAAAATACATAACAAATATTTGAAGAATATCAAATACAACCAGTCTGAAAATAAAATATTTAAAATCATCTCATTCTAATAAAAAATAAATAAATAAAAGCTGTCTTTTACCCTTTTGAGGCTTAAAATGTTATTTGATGTATAATTTTTAGGAAAACATCAATCAAATGGAATTAGGATATTCATCATCTACTGCATCATATATAAAGAAATCACATTTAAGTATTTCATTTGTTTAAGTATTTGTTAGCCCATTCAACAACCTTAGGGGATTAATTGCTTATATCAAGCTGGCTTCACCTTCAGCCATGATGTATATCCAATAAAAAGTATCCTATGGTTCCTCGACTGACATGGCTCAGTGGTTGAGCGTTGACCTATGAACCTGGAGGTCACAGTTCAATTCCTGGTCAGGGCACATGCCTGGCCTGAAGGCTCAATCCCCAGTGTGGGGCGTGCCGGAGGCAGCCGATCGATGATTCTCTTTCATCATGGATATTTCTACCTCTCTCTCCCTCTCCCTTCTTCTCTGAAATCAATAAAAAAATACGTATTTTTAAAATGTATCCTATAGTCATATTAACATAAAAATGTCTTTATATGAAAATACTAATTAAAACCATTGTTTCATTTTTAAAATTACACATACAAATTAAATGCCTATAGTCCATCAGTGGTAGTTAAATGGAAATATTTACCAAACTGTCTAAGAAACAAGTGTAAACTATAAAAAATAAAACTGACACATAAATGTCAAATTTTTATGTATGAGAAAATTAATTTTAGGAATATGTAAATCAATAATGCTACAGAAATTGTAAAAGGTTTGGTCAAAAAAATACTAATATTTTATATAAAACATTAAATTATTCACTATACCACTTCCTGCTTCCTTATTTCCCTTTGGCTAAAAGAACTGCAAATACCTCATTTAAAAAAGTCAAACAACTTTAGAGAATTTATTATAAATCTCTTAAAGACTATTTGTATGAAGACTCAATATAATACCAATGAATAACAGTAACAACTTACAGGTATTTCAATTTTAGCTTTAAGCGTCTGATCTTTTTTAATATTCTGAACTTGAATTGCAGGTCCTGATAAAATACTGGTTCCAGAACTACTGCAATCCACAGTGTAGAGTGGAAGGTTAGGAGCACCTAAAAACTAGAAGCACAAAAAATCATTTAAGACCTCAATAACTTATTAAATAATTGTTTAAATTTTCAAGTACTTCACTAGAGCTACTATTTCTGGCTATAAATTAGAAAATTCTAAGTAGAATTCATAATATTCTAGGGCAGTGGTCGGCAAACTCATTAGTCAACAGCCAAATATCAACAGTACAGCAATTGAAATTTCTTTTGAGAGCCAAATTTTTTAAACTTAAACTTCTTCTAACGCCACTTCTTCAAAATAGACTCGCCCAGGCCATGGTATTTTGTGGAAGAGCCACACTCAAGTGGCCAAAGAGTCACATGTGGCTCACGAGCCGCAGTTTGCAGACTACGGTTCTAGGGAATTTATGATTGAAAAGAGTTAATTTTTTATATTTCTAGGTAAAATTTATCTGTTTTGGAAGAAAATCTGACTTCCTCAACCAATATTCTTCCTTTTTATACTTTACAAACTACTTGGGTTTTCCTTTCCTTTTAGTCATCTTCATTGATCCATCTATCCATCCATCCATCTATCCCCAATCCTGAAGGATTTCTATTCATAAATTAAATACTTCACCTGAAATGAGGTGAATGAACCAAGGAAGGAGAGGAGGGGAATCTTCAGTTCATAAATTTCTTTATGAAACTTGGTGCAGCTGACATCTTTATTGGCTTAGGGATCCTGAAAACTATTGGTAATACAATATCCCACAAATTTCTCCATGGAATAATCGTTCAAGACCTAGATACTATACAAGACTTACTAAAAAGCAGCTAAAAATATAGTTATTTCCATTTACTACAATGGGATTCAAAATAAAATCTACATATTCTTTATCTTACAATACCTTACCTTACAATGAACAACCAGTTTTGGTTGTGTTGTTATATTGTCTGATTCATCCAAAACTTCTACCTGAAATGGGAAAGCCATTCCATTTTCTATAACTAAAAATTCAGAATCAGGTTTCACTTTCAATTGATGAGGGGGACCTACAAGGAAATTATATAATGAAATGAAGATTCAAGTTTCTAAGATTGAAATATAGAAATATCAAAAGAAATAATTTTTAATATTTCAAGTTTTAATAATTTATAAATAATGCTGAGAAAGGAAAAACTAAGCCATATCCATGTTTCATCATTTCTATTCCCCAATGCATAAATTCTATATCTGAGCAGGGTTGTCTCAATTATATAAAAATGCCTGATGTCTAGACTTGGTTTTATGCAACAAACTGTGACACAGTGATAACTCATGCTAGAAATCACCTATACACGTACATTTTTTAAAAAGATCCTGGAAAAAAAAAGTAGTCAAGAAGAAAAGCCAAGTTTATTATACTTTTACTAACTTCAACTTTATACAATGACTGATTTCTCAGGCACATGTAACTACATGCCTGTTTAAAGGATAATGTTCAAATGATCAGTTCATGTAGTGATATGACCAGATAATTTGTCAGACTGCCTACTACTTTGCTGTCATAAGCAAATTACAACATAAGCTTCCTCTAAGATTAATAAGAGGGCTTACACTTCTGTAGCAAGATGACTTGATGTGTTCTATAAACACTGGTATTTTTAAAATTTAATTTATGCTAAATGCTGATAACACAAGTTTATAAAGAATAGTTACTAGAAACACTTATTTTACTTTATGATATTAGCTAATATTTTTTTACTCTATGCCAGGCAACATGTTAAGTTTTAATTAAGTACTATCTATACTAATAAAGGTATAATATGCTAATTAGACCGAACATCTTTCCAGAGGAAGCCAGGGCTGCTAGGGAAGCCTGGGTCCCAGGTGCCAGAGGGAAGCCGGTGCCAGCAGCCGAGGGAAGGAAGGCCTACTCTTGCATGAATTTTGTACATCAGGCCTCTAGTTCTCATATAATCCTCATAATGATCTTAATAAATAAGGTAATATTATTGTCTCCATTTTATAGACAAGGTACTGAGACCCAGAGAGATTAAGTATCTTGTTCAGGACAAGTGGCTAGAGAGTAGCAGATTCAGGTTTAAGTTCTGGTTTATAATATGAAACCTGATGACCACTATCACTATACTGTGCTACTTCCTACTTTACCACTTTCACTCTTGAATTCCAAAAAAATGTCAGAACCAACTGGTTACTAAGAATCTCACTACTCCAATCCACACTTTTAGTTAACCTCTAAAATAAAAGAATTATAAGTGTTTATTAATATGTAATACTTTTTATTATACTTTTACTAAGGTGCCAATTTTTATCAATTCATGATTGCGGGATATCTCAAACTACTGGAATTTATAAAAGATAATAAAATAGCCAATGTTTCTTTTCACTCAAAACCAGGACAAAAAGTCATATAGATAAAGATATAATCATGGTATTGTTAATTTCAGAGCTAAAACTTACATCCCAAGCACTGTTCTAGGCATTTTACAAACACATGCAGTTCTCACTTAAGAGCAGTACTGTGTTAATGAGAACGCATGCATATTGAAACTGTGTCCTCTATTCAGTTACCATGGAACTGCAGAGTAAGAGTTGGCCATATTAACTCATTTAGTTCTCACAACTGGGAAAATAAATATTCTCATTTTACACATGAAGAAACTGACTCATACAAGTTTACCTAGCTCATAAGTGTCAGTTTAGATTCAAACACAGAAAGGTTGAGTCTAGAATATATTCTGTGAATTTCTAAAATAGACTGTTCGTCAAATTAGCCAGCATTTTCTACCCTGTGAAACTTTAATGTAACTTCATTTTCAAATTAACAACTTAAATACATGAGAAACTTTTTTTTTCTTAAAATACGAAGTAATCGCTGTTGTATCAGAAGAGGTAAAAGACTGATCCAGTTGTAATATAATCCTAGTAAGTACAGCTCTAAAAATAGTTCCCAAATACATTTTCAATATTCAAATTTTCCTCCCTAAGTTATTTTTAGAACGTCACGAAAGTCTTCCTCAAGGTTTTCCTGGTCATTTCTGTCAGTGTTATGTTTGACATTCATATGTCTTTGCAAGACTTATACAATTATCACACCAAAAAATATTATTACATATTATCATAAGAATATTATTTAAAAGGTAAATTTAGGAATATTTCTTAAAATAATATTACCTGGTAGTAATCTAATTTTCAAAATCTGTGAGTCTTCTTTAAAACCCGGAAGAATAACCTTCAGATTAAAATTCTGTTGAAAAAATTTAAACAAATCCAAGTCTTAAATAAATACTTAGGTATTTTATCACCTCAATTCTGATTTATTTTTGCTTTTTATTTTCAAACCATTAAAGAAGTCTACTTAGCAATTTTATATTAACACTAGAGGCCCAGTGCATGAAAATTCGTGCACTCAAGGGCGTCCCTCAGCCCGGCCTGCACCCTTTCACAATCCGTGACCCCTCGGGCAGGGTTCCTAGGCCTGGCCTGACATCAGGGCCTATTGGGGCTTTCCTTCCACTGGCTGCCGGCAGCTAGCCCTAACCCCGCCGCTGACACTGCTTTCCATCTGTGCAGTGCTGCCCCCTCTCCCCTGCCACTGATGTCCTCCCTCTGCAGGCAATGGGCTGGGATGCAATGGCTTGGCTGGCCAGGGCCTCCTTTCTTTGCTGGGGGCGGGGCCAGCCCTGCGAGGGGCTGTCTGTCTACCTGATCTCCCCTAACCACTGGCCTGCCTACCTGATCACCCCTAACCACTGGTCTGCCTGACTGATCACCCCTAAACACTCTGCCTGCCTGATTGGGGGCAGGGCCAACCCTGCAAGGGGCTGTCTGCCTGCCTGATTGCCCCTAACTGCTTGCTTGGGGTGGGGCCAGCCCGCAAGGGGCCATGGTGGTCTGGTCTCTGGTTGTTTCGGTCGTGATGCCTCTGGCCTTTTATTATATAGGATTATATGTAATTATATATTTACTAGAGGCCCAGTGCACAAAATTCGTGCACAGGGGTGTGTGTCCCTCAGCCCAGCCTGCACCCTCTCCAATCTGGGATCCCTCTCACAATCCAGGACTGCTGGTTCTCAACTGCTCACCTGCCTGCCTTCCTGATTGCCCCTAACCGCTTCTGCCTGCCAGCTTGATCACCCCCTAACCACTCCCCTGCCAGCCTGGCTGATGCCTAACTGCTCCCCTGCCAGCCTGTTTGCCCCTAACTGCCCTCCCCTGCAGGCCTGGTCCCCCCCAACTGCTCTCCCCTGCAGGTCTGTGTTCCCCCCCAACTGCCCTTCCCTGCAGGCCTAGTCACCCCCAACTTCCCTCCCCTGCAGGTTTGATCGCCCCCAACAGCCCTCCCTTGAAGGCCTGGTCCCTCCCAACTGCACTCCCCTGCTGGCCTGATTGCCCACAACTGCCCTCCCTTGCAGGCCTGGTCCCCCCCAAGTGCCCTCCCCTGCTGGCCATCTTGAGGCGGTCATCTTTGACCACATGGGGGCAGCCGTCTTGTGTGTTGGAGTGATGGTCAATCTGCATATTACTCTTTTATTAGATAGGATAGAGGCCTGCTGCACGGGTGGGGGCCAGCTGGTTTGCCCTGAAGGATGTCCCGGATCAGGGTGGGGGTTCCTTTGGGGCCTGTGGTAGTTTGCAGGTCAGCCATGCGCCCCCCCCCCCCCCGCACCCGGCGACCCAAGCGGAGGCCCTGGGATTTATTTATCTTCTATAATTGAAACTTTGTAGCCTGGAGCAGAGCCAAGCCTCCTGCTTGCTCTGTGGCCACAGCCATTTTTGTTGGGATTTATTTATCTTCTATAATTGAAACTTTGTAGCCTTGAGTGGAGGCCTGGGCCAGTCAGGGTGTGTGTAAAGCTTGGCATCCTCCATTGCTGGGGAAACCCAAGCCTGCTTGCTCCGTGGCCGCAGCCATCTTGGTTGGGTTAATTTGCATACTTGCTCCTGATTGGCTGGTGGGTGCAGCGGAGTGATGCTTAATTTGCATATTACTCTTTTATTAGGATGAATGTATGTAAAAGACATAGGTAAAAGAATTGACATACTGCTTCTTTACAGACTATAATCTTCAGATTTATAAGACATAACCTCTGAATAATGACCAAAATCAGGATTGATATGTACAAAAATGTAGGACAATAGTCAAGTGGCAAAAACAAAAATCTACAAATACAACATAGTATTCTGGGTTATATCCTGGAATAGAAAAAAATACTACTGAAAAAACTGGAAAATGTAAATATAGTCCATAGTGTTGTTAATAGTATTGTATCAATGTTCATTTCTTAGTGTGAATAAATATAGGATGGTTATGTAAGATATTAATAGAGAAAGCTAGATGAAGAGTATATGTGAACTCTGTATTCTATCTTCTAACTCTTCTATAAACATACATTTTTTTATCCAAATACCAAACCCATTATGTTTACAGAAGTGAGCTAAAGTTTCTCATATATTTGTTTCTGTTATAAGAATTCAAAAATGGATGGAAAAAGCGACAGAAAAATGAATACTGGAAACATTGGGGGAATCACTTTGTAAAGTATATGACTGTCTAACTGCTATGCAATATATCTGAAACCAATACAAAATAATATTGAAAGTAAACTGTAATTGAAAATTTTAAAAAAGAGAAACAATACAGTACTGGATAACTGTATTGAAAAATGACCTTGTATGTGAAAAGACTGAAATAAAGATGATGAAGACAGTTGAAAAATATTGAATAAATGTTTAACAAAAATAACAGTAGCAAACATGCAGATTTTTCTTAGAGATATATATGTAAGTCAAGGGACATGATCCTGATTAATTCTTAAGAACCCAACATTACTATCATCTTGTTATAAAAATAAGTTATTCAATTTTAAATTTACAATTTCATTTTTACAATTGTAACATTTATGTCAATGCTTACCTTGCCTTGACAAGAGTTTACAGGGCCCTTAGCTGTAACACCTCGAATTATACAATTTGGTCCCTTGGTTATTCCTTCATATTGTAAAGATAAACCACTGGAAAAAAACAAATTATTTCGTAACTTCCCCCCATTACCTACAAATAAGCTGCAAATGTGTTCTGTTTTCTCATATGCAATTCACAAGTTTAATTCATTTTTTAAATAAAATAGTATTTTTAAAAAAGGAATAACTGAACAAAGAAGCAAATTCCTATGAATTTTTTTCCCATAGAAAAAATGATCTAACAAGTATTGATAAATGATACCAATAAGCCAATGCAAATGGTAGACATACTGTAAAATGTAAAACTTCATATAATGAATTAGTAAAGATACAAGGTAGGAAATAAGCAAATGCTAGACTATAGATATAGGCCTAAGAAGAAAAAATAATCCAAATAGGACAGGGTTAAATATTTCTTCAGCTTTTGCATAGATTCTTTCAAATCTTTCACCCTTACCCAGACAGTTGTGTTTCAGTGGTTGATCATCAGCCAATGAACCAAGAGGTCCCACCCAGTTCAATTCCCAGTCATGGCACATGCCTGGGTTGTGGGCTCAATCCCTAGTAGAGGGTGTGCAGGAGGCAGACATAGATGTTTCTTTCTCATGGATGTTTCTATCTCTCTATGCTTCTCCCTTCCTCTCTCTCTAAAAACAATCAATAAAAACTTATTTAAAAAAAAACAAAACTTTTTACCCAATGGGATTTCAGAGAATTTTTGGCACCTATAACTGAATGGAAAATTTAGATAAAGTAAAAAAAAAAATCAAGTATAGTCTTATAAAGATGTAATATTGTTAAAATATATACTGAGATCCCTAATCTACTACCATAGGCAATTTGATTTCTAAATCACCTTTGAACATGTGTAGGTTCTTAGAGTGTAAACATTTTACTTTGTCAAGGGGTAAGGTGAAAAAATAAAGGACAACGTGATGGAGAAAATGCCTACATTTTCTGAAGAATGGAATTTAAATGTTTAAAAATATTTCTGAATAAATTGCAAAAATTAAACAGCATGCTTTGCTTGAAAGAAGACACACAGTAGTATACAAGATAAACTTCTTTAGGACAACGACACATCAAAGGCACACATCTATTTTCATTATCTCATAAAACCTTAGGAATACATCAACGAAGAGATTTCTTTAATTTACTGTTAAAGACAAAGATTTAAAAAGAGAGGAAAGGAAGAAGAGACAAGGACAACAAAACTTACTAGAACACAGTAGCAAGTGACCTAGTAGTCTAAAAAAAACCTGAACCCTATCACAGTAATGGAAAAAGTCAGAAACCAATCTATGCCACAGAATTCCCAGGTTTCACTCAGGAATTGGTGGTACTAGTTACCTCTAAAAGTGGTTTAAAAATAGAAAGGCAAAATGATGATAGATGATTGATAGATAGATAGATAGATAGATAGATAGATAGATAGATAGATAGATAGATAGATATAGATAAATAGATGATAGATAGATGTGTAAATCAACATCCCCAGACCTCCCCTCTCTGCCTCTGTCAGATGACTAAAAGATTATTCTTTGAAAAAGGCTAAAGCAGAGACTCTCTCAACCAGGGGAAAGCACATAAGTTGAAGGAGAGGGTAAAATTAATAAAAAGAATAGAAGGGGCAATCCTGAATAAATGCATATAGATGCTGAGACCTTCCCATCCCCATTGTCATCCCAGCCTTGTTACTGGACAGGTTATGAACCTGGAGTGCTAAACTATTCCTCTCAAAGCAAGAGGCTAAAGATTTTTCTTTGAGAAAACAGCCGAGCCCAAGAAAGAAGAAAAGACTTAAAAATACTGACAACAGGATTTCTCTCCAAGAAAGTGTTACAGGCAGATCATTCTATAGTGGAGTTCATAGTCATCAGCATCTCCCAAAATCCATCTGCACTTTAGTTCTCCACTCAATTATAAGAAGATGACCAATAATTACCAGATATCTGAGTAATGAGATGAAAAATCAACATGAGCAACAAACTTGGAAACAACAGAGACTATCTATGTAAAGTATTTTTTAAAACTATAATTTGTCAGTGAAAAAAAATTTTATATTCATAAAACAAAAGAAGATCTACAAAAGAACATTCAGAAAACCAGGAAGAACTCTCAGAAATTAAAAGTATAGCAGAAAGGAAAAATTCAATGGAAAAGTTATAAAGTTGAGAAAAATCTGTCAAAAATTTTAAAAAAATAGAAAAATCAGAGTATCAGTCTGGAAGGCTCAATATCAAATAAATAAGAATCCCAGTAAGAGAAAACAGTGATGATGGAAAGTAGAGAATGAAGTACTTCAAATAATGAAGAGACCTAAACAGACATGTATCACTATAAAATTTTGTCCTGTTAAGAATAAAAAGTAGATCCTATAAGTGCCCAGAGAGAATACACAGGAAACATAAAAAGGAAAACTAACCAAGTTAAATTTATTAGCAACAGTGAAAGTTCAAAGGCAGAAATGGAGGAATTCTTTCATAATTTTGACAGAAAACAGTTTCCACTATTCAATCAATCAAGTACCACAGTAGAAAAAAAGACATTTTCAGAGCAATGCTTTTATCTCACATGTACCCTTTCTTAAGAAACAGGAAGGATGTGCTTCAGCAACAGGAGGGGAACATGGGATTCTTATAAAAATAAGAGGCCCATAAAAGATTAAATGCTAAACAAGATAAGCCACTTCACAGACTCACAATTCAGGAATATTTCCTTGACCAGGGATCAAATCCCTAACCTTGGCATATCGGGATGCCACTAACCAACCTGGGCTTTACGCAAACTAAAAATAAATACTATAAATGTAATTTATCCTTACGATTGTCTTAGTAACATTTTATTTTCTCTAGCTTACTTTATTGGAATAGAGTATATAATACATATGACATACAAAATATGTGATAATTAACTGTGATGTTATTAGTGAGGCTTTCACTTAACAGGTGACTATTAGTTAAGTTTTTGGGGAGTCAAAAGTTAAACGTAAATTTTCAATTGTGCAGGGTCAGTGACCCTAATCCCTGCATTGGTCAAGGGTCAACTGTTTACAATTCTTCCTTTACTGTTAATATTCAAATGAATGTGATAAGTTAAAAGACAAGAATCACTTTTTGCAAATTAATAGAACATAAATCTTGTAAAATTCAGTTTAAGTATTTTTATATGTATGTATTGCTTTTCAGGAACCTAACCATGGTATAAATCTAGACACTAAACAATCTACACTTCACTAATCTGTGAGCTTCTGGAAGACAAATACAATGTCCTTATTTACTTCTATAACTCCAGTTAGCAAATGTCTGGAATACAGTACATGTTCAAATGACTGAAATAGTAAACATTTATACCATAAGGGGAAAAAATACATATAGGTAATAAAAAAAGCATATATAACAAGTTGTCCCAAAAAGACAAATTTGGCAGCCAATGTAAAAACAAAAACAAAAAACTTAGCATTCATGCTCTTTAAAGTAATCAAGCATTTCTTTCTAGACACCACAGAAAGAAGTGATGGAAAATAATGAACCTCCTCAATTACATCACTGAACGTATTATTAGGGTTTTTTAAAAATATATATTTTTATTGATTTCAGAGAGGAAGGGAGAGGGAGAGATGAGAGAGAATCATTGATCGGCTGCCTCCTGAACGCCCCACACTAGGGTTGAAGCCCACAACCCGGGCATGTGCCCTGACTGAGAATTGAAGCATGACCTCTTGGTTCATAGGTCGATGCTCAACCACTGAGCCATGCCAGCCGGGCACATTGTTAACTTTTTAAGAGCTATTTATTAATATAAGTCAATCACATCACTCTAAAAGATGATTAGGTAAAGTCAAATTCTAAGGAAGAACTCAAATTTACATGGAAAACATATACTTTATTGCTATAGATTTAAAACAAAAATAAACTGCATTAGGAGGTTAAAAACCTAGTAGGCAGTATTTCTCAGTTTAAATGTCCATAACTTCTAAGGATAAGCAAATAACAACAAAATAGACATGTTATAACTAACAATTACTAGAAGACATCATATCATACTTGCCAAAATAAATGGAGTAAAAAAGACAAAACTATCAGTCTTACCTATAGAATTTAACAGTAAATTCAATCAATAAAAACTTTAGCGAGTCAATACATGACCCCGAAGTCACAGAGGATAGCTTGGGGCTAAATACATCCCCCAAATATAATAAAAGCCACTAAACATTTTAATGATAATACTGAAGGTGACCACATACAAAATATTTAAGCCAAAAAAGAAAGGAGAGAGTGTAAATACTTAGCAAATATAAAGTGTCAGATACAAGTTGATACTTCCAATCACCTTGCTTCAAGAACTGGCTGAATATCATTTATCAGTTGACTAGCATGACCAAATTCATCCTGAAACTCCAGAGGGATATTGAATGGAACTCCAACACGAAAAGGAGGATCCAGAAGACCAAATGAAAATTTTTCTGGCTTACCCTCTAAAAAAAAAGAAAAGGTAAAAATGTAAAGCAAATTCATTGTAGGCCAGAAACAGATGCATTTATACATGAGAAATTAAACTACAATAATGATGGCATTTAAAATCTGTGCAAAATTACATAAATCCACTTCAGAAAATAAGTTAGATCCCTATATCATACCATACATAAAAGTAAAATTCTAAAAGCAGAGATTATCCTAAATAATAAAGAGATAATATGAAAATTGACCATCACTCCAACACACAAGATGGCCAGCAGGGGAGGGCAGTTGTGGGCGATCAGGCCAGCAAGGGAGGGCAGTTGGGAGGGACCAGGCCTGCAAGGGAGGGCAGTTGAGGGTGTTCAGGCCTGCAGAAGGGGGCAGTTGGGGGCAACCAGGCCAGCAGGAAAGGGCAGTTAGGGGCAGTAGGGCCGGCAGGGGAGCAGTTAGGTGTTAATCAGGCTGTCACGGGAGTGGTTAGGGGGTGATCAGGCTGGCAGGCAGAAGCAGTTAGGGGCAATCAAGCAGGCGAGCGGTTGGGAGCCAGCAGTCCTGGATTGTGAGAGGGATGTCTGACTGCCCAGTGGGATCGGGCCTAAACAAGCAGTTGGACATCCCTCGAGGAGATCCCAGATTGGAGAAGGTGCAGGCTGGGCTGAGGGACACACCCCCCCCCCCCATGCATTAATTTCGTGCACTGGGTCTAGTCCTATATAATAAAACCCTACGATGCAAATAGACTGAACAGTCGCTATGATGCACGCTGACCACCAGGGGGCGGATACACAATACAGGAGCTGCCCCTGGTGGGCAGTGCTCCCACAAAGGGAGTGCTGTTCAGCCAGAAGCCGGGCTCATGGCTGGCGAGTGCAGCGGCTGTGGCAGGAGCATCCACTGAGGGGTCTCAGACTGTGAGAAGGCACAGGCCGGATTGAGGGACCCCCCCCCCCCACCACCAGTGCACAAATGTAGTACACCGGGACTCTAGTTAGAATAGCCTATATAATAAAGAGGTAATATGCAAATTGACTGTCACTCTAACACACAAGATGGCTGCCCCCATGTGGTCAAAGATGGCTGCCCCCATGTGGACACAAGATGGCCGCCACAAGATGGCCGGCAGGGGAGGGCAGTTGTGGGCAATCAGGCCAGCAGGGGAGGGCAGTTGCGGGGGACCAGGCAAGCAGAGGAGGGCAGTTAGGGGTGACCAGGCCAGCATGGGAGAGCAGTTAGGGGCAATTGGGGCAGCAGGGGAGCAGTTAGGCATCAATCAGGCCAGCAGGGGAGCAGTTAGGCATCAATCAGGCCAGCAGGGGAGCAGTTAGGCGTCAATTAGGCTGGCAGGGGAGTGGTTAGGGGGCGATCAGGCAGGCAGGCATGTGAGTAGTTAGGAGCCAGCAGTCCCGGATTGTGAGAGGGATGTCTGACTGCCTGTGGGATCGGGCCTAAACCGGCACTCGGACATCCCCTGAGGGGTCCCAGATTGGAGAGGGTGTAAGCTGGGCTGAGGGACACACACACACACACACACACCCTCGTGCACGAATTTTGTGCACCGAGACTCTAGTAATAAAGAATATGCTTATAACCATATTGTAGAAAAAACTAAGGCAAACATTATTAAACACGTAATTAAAAATCTTATTATATACAATAAACAAAGCTAAAAGAGAAGTCCTATATGAGAAAGTATCTGCAACACAGGATTGAAATCCAGAATACATAACACCTCCTCTAAACCAGCTGTTCTCCAAGTATGGTCTCTAGTCTAATAGTTTCAGACATCCCTGGGAAATGATTAGAAATGTAAATCCTAGGGCTCATCTCAAACCTACTAAAAATCAGAAACTCTGAGCGTGATGCCCAGCAATCTATTTTAATAAGCCCTCCAGGTGATTCAGATACCAGCTCTAATTCGAGAACCATAGCTTTAACTATTGAAATGGCCACAGCAAATGAACAGGCTTTCACATATGACATAAAGTGTCAAATAAAGGCTAGAGGAGCTGCATAACTTAATAATTAAAGGAATAACTTAACTGCCAATTAGCAAAATATAAATATAGGCTGACCAGAAATGATCATAGGCAAACTGGAACTCTCATAGTCTTTTGGTGAGGGTACCACAACCTTTTGGGAAGACAATTTGACAGTAAATATATAGTGTGTTCCTCAAAAATGTACACACATACTTTGAATAATTATAAAGGCAGTGTTTAATAAAATACATTTTATTTTCAAAATTGAGCTATTAGCTGTTACAGTGTGTATACATTTTTTTAGGGGACACCCTGTATATATCTTTAAAAAGTTTAAGCACATACACTTCAGTTTGGCAATTCTACTTCTTGGTATCTACAGTAGAGAAATTCTAACACAAAGCAGCATAATTCCCCTCCCCCCCAAAAAAACCCCAATATTATTTGTAATAGACCCCCAAAATGGAAAACAGTCCCAAATTTTTGTCAACAGAAAACTGCGGAATGTGTTCCACAGCTATTTAAAAAAATGTGGAAGATTTACATGTCCAAAAAGAAAAGATCTCCGTGGTGGCTGATCTCTTTAAAGAAGGCAAAATGATCACAGGGTCTTAGATCAGCTCTTTCTCAAAAAACGCATAATAATAACACTACAGAGATTTTTTCTTTCTTTTAAAGAGGCCTAAACATAGAAAAACAACAATAAAAAAAGGACAACAGTAATAGATTTTGAAAGCTGGAGAACATATAGATAAATGTCACTGACTTAGCAGAAAGACCCAAGAAACCTCAAATCCTCAATCACAACAAAGTAAGCAAAGAACCAATCTAATTCATTTATAGGACACCCAAAAGTCTCAGGAATGATTGTATCAAGTTGGAGTGAAAGTGAAACAAAAAAGGAAGACCTGCTGAAGTCTGTGTAAGAAACAGTTCCATGAATCCCTACCCCTCAATACACAGAGCCAGTCAACTGCCTTCTTCAGTCTCAGCAATAGATGGAAAAGGCTTATTGTCTGGGGAAGATTAAAAAAAAAAAAGTAGGTCTAAGGAGTGAGGGAAACAGCACTACCAAAGTGTCACAGTTTACTGAAAATAGGAAAATCAAGAGAAGATTATATACTAAACTAGAGGCCCGGTGCACGAAATTCGTGCACAGGGGTGTGTGTATCCCTCAGCCCAGCCTGCACCCTCTCCCATCTGGGACCCCTCAAGGGATGTCCGACTGCCCGTTTAGGCCAGATTCCTCTCATAATCCAAGACTGCTGGCTCCCAACTGCTCGCCTGCCTGCCTGCCTGCCTGATTGCCCCTAACTGCTTCTGCCTGCCAGCCTGATCACCCCCTAACTCAGGGGTGGGCAAACTTTTTGACTCGAGGGCCACAATGGGTTCTTAAACTGGACCAGAGGGCTGGAACAAAAGCATGGATGGAGTGTTTGTGTGAACTAATATAAATTCAAAGTAAAGGAGCGGAGGGGAGAGCAAGAGAACCGGATAGAACAGCCGGATCCGGCCCGCAGGCCGTAGTTTGCCCACAGCTGCCTAACTACTCCCCTGCCAGCCTGATTAATGCCTAACTGCCCTCCCCTGCAGGCCTGGTCACCCCTAACTGCCCTCCCCTGCAGGCCTGGTCCCTCCCAACTGCTCTCCCCTGCAGGCCTGGGTCCCCTCCAAATGCCCTCCCCTGCAGGCCTGGTCCCTCCCAACTGCCCTCCCCTGCTGGCCTGATCGCCCACAACTGCCCTCCCCTGCCGGCCATCTTGAGGTGGCCATCTTGTGTCCACATGGGGGCAGCCATCTTGTGTGTTGGAGTGATGGTCAATTTGCTATTACTCTTTTATTAGATAGGATATGAGACTCTCAACAGTCTTTCCCAGCTTGGCTCCCAAAATGTTGGCAGCCAGGTGTTTACCCTCCTACCAGGAGAATGGAAGGCTCCACTCTAGGGAATCTGGACAAAGAAAGAAAAACCTAAAAATTTCCCATCATAATCTCCCAAATAAAATAAAAGCTTAAAAATATCCTATTCTTAAATGTGGACAAGTCACCAGTCAGGTAAAAGCATCTAATATGAAAGACCTAGACAAATGTGAAAATATCTACAGGGAGAAAACATACAGTGAATAAAGAAAATTTAAAAGCTTCAAGAAAAACTGCCACTATTATTAATAAGCTGAGAGTATAAAGATACTGAGTCCATGAGGTAGAAGGAGAATGCATTAAAAGGGGATAAAAAGAGAATGAAAATATGTTTTAGAAAGTAAAAAAAGGAGCCCTAGAAGGTGTGGCTCAGTTAGTTGAACATCGTACTGTGCACCAAAAAGGTTGCCGGTTCAATTCTTTGTCAGGGCACATACCCAGGTTGGTGGTCCAGTCCTGTTGGGGTGCATAGGAGAGACTACGGATCAATGTTTCTCTCTCACATTGATGTTTCTCTCTTCCTCTACCTTCCCCTCTCTATAGAGTCAGTAAAAATATATTTTAAAAAAAGAAACTAAAACATGATAGCAGAAAAAATCCTCAACAGAAAGTGTAATACTAGTACATCGTGTTAATGAAATCTCACATAAAGTAGAAAATTAAATCCAAGAGATGGGAACTAGAAAAAAGAGTATCAGTCAATATCAGACACCTCAGTCAAGAGGGCCAACATCTTGATATCAGATGTTGTAGAAAGACAAACAGAATAGGGAATCAAAATACTTTAAAGAAAATTCCTAGAATTTAAAATTTCAGAAATTGGGACCAAAAAACAGATTCACCAAATGTATAGGTGTTGGGAAAGAGGGATTCATATGCAAAAGTCAGGAATCAGAATAGCTTTAGACTTTACCAGGAACAATGAAAGCTAGATAACAATGATGTCTTCAAAATTTACAAGAAACGTAACAGTCAAGAAGAACTACAAAGTCATTTTAAGATCTAAATGGTTATGCAATTGGTCAAATGTCTTTTACTAAATTATCTATTTATTCCTCCTTAATTTAAAATACCACCTTTAGCATATAAATGTGTATTAATATTTTGCTTACCTTTAACAGAAAATTTAATTGCTTTACATGGTAGTGGTCTTCCAGCATAAGTGTCTGCATTACTTTCATTCAATACAACTTGTAATTTCAATGTATAATTCCCTAATTTTTGAATATTTTCTGGAAAAATAAAAAAGAAATTATAAATCAAGTCAACATGACATTGATACAATTTTTAACATTCAGAATAACTCACCCATTTTTTTAAACCAGTAAGGCCATTTTCCTCCATGTTGACTAATATGTGAAATGATTTCTTTATTTCCACTTGAAGCTTAATAAAAGAAAAAAAAAACAAGCATTTATTACCTGTGAAACTGAGTATGAATATAAAGTGTTACAATAGCGTCAAATATTTCTTTTTTTGCTTTAATTTTTAAAAGTTATTTTGAAACTTTGAAAGATCTAAAGCATATATTCAACCGCAGCCAATCAAGCCCTGTTTCAGTGTTACCCCTCCTAATGTTCTATAAAGCTCACTTTTGCCTGTGAAAATTAATAAACAGAAACTTCATTTAAAATGGAGTCCGAGTACATTGAAAAAAGAGATAGAGGAAGATATAAACAAGTGGAAGAATATACTGTATTCATGAATTGGTAGAATTAACATTATTAAAATGTCCATACTACCCAAGGCAATCTACAGGTTCAATGCAATCCCTATTAAAATAACAACAGCATATTTCACAATCTAGAATATTCCAAAAATTTATATGGAACCAAAAAAGACCCAAAATAGCCACAGCAATCGTGAGAAAAAACAAAGTTGGAGGGATCACAATACCAGTTATCTATACTACAAAGCCACGGTAATCAAAACAGCCTGATACTGGCATAAAAACAGGCATAGAGAACAATGAAACAGAACAGAGACCCCAGAAACTGACCCACACCATTACAGTCAATAAATATGTGACAAAGGAGGCAAGAGCATGTTACAGAAAACCGAAGAAGAACAAAGCAATACTTAGAGAGATGGAGTTACATTTATTACGCGCGGGTCCAGAGGAGAATGTCTCTCAAATTCTGGGCCCGAACATGCAGGAATTTTCCCTATTTATATGTTTTTACCTTCTTTGTCTCCCAAATATGGGGTATTTCCAGTCCCTTTGCAAATTCTTAAAGTGCCCGTATGTGCTGGGGCCTCGAGACCTCAACCAGAGACCTGGCCTGGCGCCAGCACTGATAACCTTGTCTGGGGAAGGTTTAATGGCCTCTCTGAAGTGGGAGTAGTCTTAGCAAGCAAGAATTTACAGAAGCCAAATAGCAGAGCTAAAATTTCAAACAGCAGTATTTATATAAGATGGATGCTTCAAGCATACAACGGAATAACGACAGTCTCTTCAATAAATGAAGCTGAGGGAATTGATCAGATACATGCAACAAAGTGAAACTAGTCCACCAAATTACACGATAAACAATAATATATTAAAAATGACAAATATAATTTTGTGAAACCATAAAAATCCTAGAAGAAAACAGGCAGTAAAATCTCAGACACATCACACAGCAGTATTTTTGCTGATACATCTTCTAGGGCCGTGGTTGGCAAACTGCGGCTCGCGAGCCACATGCGGCTCTTTGGCCCCTTGAGTGTGGCTCTTCCACAAAATACCACGGCCTGGGCGAGTCTATTTTGAAGAAGTGTAGTTAGAAGAAGTTTAAGTTTAAAAAATTTGGCTCTCAAAAGAAATTTCAATCATTGTACTGTTGATATTTGGCTCTGTTGACTAATGAGTTTGCCGACCACTATCCTAGGGCAAGAGAAACAAAGGAAAAAATAAACAAATGGGACTACATCAAACTAAAAAGCTTCTGCACAGCAAAAGAAACCATCAACAAAATGAAAATGGAACTGTATGGGAGAAGATATTTGCCAATGATACATCTGATAAAGGGTTATCTTTCAAAATATATGAAAAACTCATACAACTCAACACCAAGGAGACAAAAAATCCAATGTAAAAAATGGGCAAAGGACCTGAACAGACACTTTTCCAAAGATGACACATAGATGGCCAACAGACATATGAAAAAACGTTCCATGTCACTAACCATCAGAGAGATGCAAATAAAAACTACAGTGAGGTATCACCTCACACCGGCCAGAATGGCTACCATCAATAAAAAACAACAAGTGCTGGTGAGGATGTAGAGAAAAGGGAACCCTAGTGCACTGCTGCTGGAAATGCAGACTGCTGCAGATACCATGGAAAAAGGTATGGGGTTTCCTCAAAAAATTAAATATTGATCTGCTGTTTGCAGCGATCACACTTCTGTGAATATATCCTAAGAATCCCAAAACACCAAACAGAAAGAATATATGCACCACTGTGTTCATAGCAGTGACAGCTCAAGTGCCCATCAGTACATGAGTGGATAAAAAAGCAGTGGTACATTTACACAATGGAATACTATGTGGCTGAAAAAAAAGAAAGATCTCTTAAACTTTGTGAAAAGCATGGATGAATCTGGAGATTATGCTTTATTTATTTATTTATTTTTTTTTAGCTTCCTCCCTTTAATTAGCTTTTGTTTTGTTTTTTTTTTTAATAAATCTATATTCAGATTATTACAATTATTTCTCCTTTTTCCCCCCATAGCTCCCCTCCACCCATTTCCCACCCCACCTTCTGCCCTTACCTCCCCCCCACTGTCCTAATCCATAGGTGTATGATTTTTGTCCATTCTCTTCATGAACCCCCCATACCCCTTTCCCCCTGAGAATTATCAGTCCACTCCCTTTCTATGCCCCTGATTCTATTATATTCACCAGATTATTCTGTTCCTCAGGTTTTTAATTCACTTGATTTTTAGGTTCGCTTGTTGATAGATATGTATTTGTTGTTCATAATTTTTCTCTTTACGTTTTTCTTCTTCCTCTTTTTTAAGAATACCTTTCAGCATTTCATATAATACTGGTTTGGTGGTGATGAACTCCTTCAGCTTTTTCTTATCTGTGAAGCTCTTTATCTGCCCTTCAATTCTGAATGATAGCTTTGCTGGGTAGAGTAATCTTGGTTGTAGGTTCTTGCTATTCATCACATTGAAAATTTCTTGCCACTCCCGTCTGGCCTGCATAGTTTCTGTTGAGAAGTCAGCTGACAGTCGTATGGGTGCTCCCTTGTAGGTAATTAACTGTTTTTCTCTTGCTGCTTTTAATATTCTCTTTTTGTCTTTTGCTCTTGGTATTTTAATTATGATGTGTCTTGGTGTGGTCCTCTTTGGATTCCTTTTGTTTGGGGTTCTGTGGGCTTCCTGGACTTGTAAGTCTATTTCTTTCACCAGGTGGGGGAAGTTTTCGGTCATTATTTCTTCAAATAGGTTTTCAGTATCTTGCTCTCTCTCTTCTTCTGGCACCCCCATAATTCTGATGTTGGTACGCTTGAAGTTGTCCCAGAGTCTTCTTACATTATCTTCAACTTTTTGGATTTTTTTTTTGCTTTTTGCTTTTTCGGTTGAGTGTTTTTTGCTTCTTTGTATTTCAATTCTTTGACTTGATTCTTGGGTTCCTCTATTCTGTTTCTGGGTCTCTGTATAATATTTTTTATTTCAGTCAGTGTATGTTTAATTTCTAGTTGGTCCTTTTTCATATCTTCGAGGGTCTCGTTATATTTATCGGCCTTTTCTAGGATATTCTTAAAAAGTCTTATAACCGTGGTTTTGAATTCTATATCCAGTCGTTTGTTTTCCTCCATTTCTTTCGTTTGTGATCTGATTCTTTGACCCCGCATTTTCACTGATTCCCTGAGTTGGTAAGGTAGATATTTGTGCTAGGTTTCCAATATGGCCCAGTGGGTCTGCTTCCCCAGTTAACCTGAGGTGGACACTCTTGGTGCACCCCTTTGTGGACTGTGTGTACAGCCTTGTTGTAATTAAGTCTTTATTGTTGTCTGGAGATTATGCTTAGCGAAATAAGTCAGTCAAAGAAAGACACATATCACAAGATCACACTTATATGTGTTAGATTCTAACGAACAAAATAAATCAAAGAACAAAATAGGTCCAGAGGCATGGATGCATGGAACAAACTGACAGATCTCGCAGGGCAGTGTAGTGGGGAGGACAGGAAGAAATGAACCCAAGAACATATATGCCCATGGACACAGACAATAGTGTAGGAAGGGCTAGGGTGGGGCAAGGGTTGGGTGGAGGGGAGTAAAGCGGGGGGGGGGGGGGGAATCGGGAACATCTGTAATACTGTGAACAATAAATAAATAATTTTTTTCAAGATTAAAAAAGCACTGTTTATATAATCTCTAAGATATAGAGATCTACTGTTAAGAGAAAAAAGGGATAAAAACATACTTATATAAATAAAATATGCTATCTTTTTTGTAAGGGAAGAAATATGCACATGATCTCACTCATTTGGGGATAATGAAAAACATTATAAACTGATGAACAAAAAGATAGATACAGAGGCAGTAAAGCATCAGACTGTCAAATTACAGCGGGAAGGTTAGGGAGAGGTGGGGGAAATAAGAGATCAACTGAAGGACTTATATGCATGCATATAAGAGTAACCAACGGATGCAAAACATTGGGGAGTGAGGGCATGTATGGGAGTGGGGGGGGGGGCAATGGTAAGATATGTACACATATAATACCTTAATAAAAAAAATAAAGAAAAGAAAAATTGTAGTATCAAAAAAAAAAAAGAAATATGAATATATTTGTTCTTGCTTAGAATTATAATAGGAAAAATAGGAAAGATAAGCCAAAAAGTAATACAATTACTACATAAAGGAGAAAGAAAACAGAGCAGAGAAATAACATCACTTCTCTGAAATATTCTTTATTATTTTTTACATTGAAATGATGTTAATGACTTAAATATTTTTAAAAACCCATTGAAACAAAGCAATTCATAAGCAAAACCAAAATGTATGTCAAGTAGATGATGTAACCACATTAAAAAGACAGAATTATTTTCAGTGATGTTAGAATTTTTTTATAATTTACACAGAGAAATAATTCAAAAGTCTTCTTAGTAGTAATTATATTAGTACTAGAGGCCCGGTGCATGAAATTCGTGCACGAGGGGAGTCCCCTCAGCCCAGCCTGCACCCTCCCCAATCCGGGATCTCTGGGGGCAGTCAGACATCCCTCTCACAATCTGGGACCACTGGCTCCTAACTGCTCACCTGCCTGCCTGCCTGATCGCCCCTAACTGCCCACCCCCCCCTGTTGGCCTGGTTGCCCCCAACTGCCCCCCCACTGGCCTGGTCATCCATCACTGCCCCCTCTGCTGGCCTGGTTGCCCCTCACTGTCCCCCCGCACCGGCCTGGTCGCCCCCAACTACCCCCCGTGGGCCTGGTCGCCCCACGCAGCCTGCTGCTCAGTCGTTTGGTCGCCCCTCACTGACCCCCCTGCCGGCAGGTCACCCCATGCAGCCTGTTCAGTCGTCTGTTTGGTTGCAATGGTTGCTGAGGCTTTTATATAGATAGATTATTTTGAAATTATTTAAAAATATGTTGTTGATTTTTTTTAGAAAGAAAAGAAGGGAGAGGGATAGAAAGAAACATTGATGAGAGAGAAACATCAATTTGCTGCCTCCTACACACACCCCGCTGAGGATTTCAGGCATGTGCCCTGAGTGGGAACCAGGTGACCTCTTGGCTCATGGATCGATGCTCAACCACAGAGCCACACCAGATGGGCAACTTTCTGATTTTTTAAAATTTTTTTAAAAAATCTTTATTGTTAAAAGTATTACATAGCCCCCCCCCCCTCCAAATGACCCACTTTCCCCACCCAGGCCTTCACCACCCTATTGTCTGTGTCCATAAGTTATGCATATATGCATACAAGTTCTTTGGTTGATCTCCTCTCACCCACCCCCACTCTCCTGATTTTTAATTAATGTATTTTTGAACAAATACTTATTCATTATCTCCTATGTACTAGGTACTAGAAAAAAGTGAAGAATATAAACATTATCCTTGCTTTCATGGAGTTTCTATCTTTAAAGCAAGCAGTCCAACAAAATATATTGCCTATGGCAGCTTTATTCCAGAAAGGCAGTTAGGTAGCTATGACAAAAAAACTTAAAGACACCTCAAAGCCTAAATATTTACTACCCAATCGTTCACAAATACTTTGCTACCTTTGTTCTAAACAGCAAAGACACATTTAATAAATAACAGAGTTTTGAGTTATAAAAATAAATTTAAGGAAATGAATGTGAAACCAGAAAATCGTAATGGAAAATATCTATCATTATTATTAGAAGTTTCTCTGACCAAGTGACAATCTGAACCCTGAAAAATAAAGCTTGTCAAAGATATGCTATTCGAAAGTTTAAGGCAGAAGAAACATATGCAAAGAAAGGTTTAGAGGTGGGAAAATTGGATTTTTATGGGAACAAAAAGAATGTAATTATGATTAGGAGTATGGTAAATGAGGATGAAAATGGTATAAAATGAAGTTAAAGAGGGAGACAGGGCTAGATCATGTGTAAAATCTTACAGGTCTATTAAAATTCCACAGCTAACATCATACCTAACGAAAGACTGAAAGCTTTACTTCTATTCAATACATTATTGGAAGTCCTAGCCAGAGTAATCAGGAAAAAATAAAAGAATCCATTTGGAAAGGAAGACATAAAATGACCTCTGTTCATATGACAGTATCTTATATAGAGAAAAACCTAAAGATTTCACAAAAACTTGTTAATAGTTAAAAAATTCAGTAAACTTGTGGGATACAAAATCATATTCATGGATTGTTGAGATGACAATAATATCCAACTGATCTACAAATTCAATGTAACCCTTATCAAAACCCTAATGACATATTTTGCAGAAATAGAGAACCCATTCTAAATTCATATAAAATCTCAAGGGTCCCAAAGAGCCAAAACAATCTTGAAAAGGAAGAAAAAAACTGAATGACTCACAAAGAACAGTGTGGTACTTACTCAGCCATAAAAAAAAAAAAAATTAAAATCATGTAATTTGCGATAGCATGGATGGAGCTGGAGGGTATTTTGGTAAGTAAAATACCACATAATTTCATTTGTAGAATCATGTGAAATCTAAAAAACAAAACTAATGAACAAAAAAAAACAAAAAACAGATAGATACAAGAAACAAACTTGGTGGTTACCAGAGAGGGGAAGGGTGGGCAAAATAGATGAAAGAGTTTAAGAGAGGTACAAACTTCCAGTTATAAAGTAAGTCATGGAATGTAATGTAACACATAGGGAATATCTATATATATATAAAACCTAAATATATAAAAGGCAAATATGGGAAGTGTCCCCTCGGGAGTTCAATCTCTCACTATGACGTGCACTGACCACCAGGGGGCAGTGTGGAATGAAGGAAGGCCCCAGCCAGCAGCCGTTAGGCCCCAATGGGCTCTGATCACCGGCCAGGCCTAGGGACCCTATCCATGCATAAATTTTGTGCACCGGGCTTCTAGTCCTATATAATAAAAGCTAATATGCAAATCGACCAAACAGCAGAATGACCGGTCTCTATGACGTGCACTGACCACCAGGGAGCAGACGCTCAATGCAGGAGCTGCCTCCTGGTGGTCAGTGTGCTCCCACAGGGAGAGCGCCCCTCAACCAGAAGCCGGGCTCACGGCTGGCGAGAGGCAGTGGTGGTGGCCTCTCCTGCCTCTGCAGCAGTGCTAAGGATGTCCAACTACCGGCTTAGACCCACTCCCCACCCCCCAACAGCTCCCAGACTGTGAAAGGGCACAGGCCGGGCTGAGGGACACCCCCACCCTGAGTGCACGAATTTCGTGCACCAGGACTTTAGTATATATATAAAAGCCTAAGCGACCAGCCAAATGGTTGGTAGGTATGATGTGCACTGACCACCAGGGGGCAGACGCTTGACACAGGAGCTGCTGAGCAACAGTAACTTTGTAGAGTGCCCTCTTGCACTCCGGGACCCCTCGGGGGATGTCAGATTGCCAGTTTCGGCCCGATCCCCACAGGCCAGGCCGAGGGATGCCACCTGACAGAGGGACCCCACTCATTCCGCTGACGCCCTTTGAGCCCCAGTGCCGCCTCCGGTGCAGCCGGCCTCGGAGGGACCATGGGAGGTTGGCTCCAGGGCTTGTCCTGCCTGTCTCGCCCAGTCCCACCCCTGCCAGCCACCTTCTAATTAATTTCCTTTCAATGTGCATGAATCTGTGCACCAGGCCTCTAGTAGTCAATAACAAATGTAACAACTTTGTATGGTGACAGAGGTAACTAGACTTATAGTCAGAATCATTTAATAATTTATATAAATATCAGAATCACTTATAATGTACATCTGAAGCCAATAGGATATTGTATGTCAATTATATGTCAATAAAATTTTTTTAAAACCAACATACAAAAACAACAATGTAGTACTGTCATAATGACAGACATATAGACCAATGGAATTCAATACAGCACCCTTCCATATATGGTTAAATGATTTTTGACAAGGATACCATGACCATTCAATGAGGAAAGAAGTCTTTTTGACAAATGACGCTGGGAAAACTGAATATCCCCATGCAAAAGAAGATAACCATATTAAAAAAAAAATAACCTATATAAAAGTCAACTCAAAATGGATCAAATAATAAAATGTAAGAGCTAAAACTGCAAAACTCATAGAAGTAAACATTCAAGAAAAGCTTCATAACACTGGATTTGGCAATGACTTATTGGATATGACACTGAAAGCACAGGCAACAAAAGCAAAAATAGACAAATTGGACTATATCAAAATCTAAAACTTTTCTGCATCAAAACCCACCATCAACAGGGTAAAAAGGCAACCCACGGAGTCAAAGAAAATACCTACAAATCATATTATCTGACAAGGGATTATTGTACAAACTATATAAAAAAACTCCTACAAATCAACAACAAACAAAAAAAACAATTTGATTTTAAAATGGACAAAGGACTGGATTAAACATTTCTCAAAGAATATGTAGAGATGGCCAATAAGCATATGTGAAAAGATGCTCAACTTCACTGATCATTAGGAAAATGCAAATCAAAAACCACAATAAGGTATCATTCATAACAATTAGGATGAGATTAAAATAACTAAATAGCATGTTGGCAAGGATGTGGAGATATTGGAACCCTTCTATGGGAATGTATAATGGTACAGCCACTGTGTGGACAATGGATAAAAAAGTTAACAAACAAGGTGACTCAAGATGAGCAATAATAACCAGTTCTTTTCTCTTTACCAAAGAGTGGGTAAGGCTTATTATGTGAACCAAGTACTTTTGGCCAACAGATTCTGAGTCACAGTATTTTCTACTTAGAGGGGATTTAAAGATTATTTACATTCCTATCTAGTACAAATTGCTATACATGTATTTTAGCCCATATAGTTACCTACATGGGAAAATTCAGACTAAAGTTTTTTTAAAAAAAACTAAGAATATTATCAATTAAAAAACTCAAATTATTCATAACACATTTGAAATTCCTAACTTTAATAAAATCTAAGGTTGCTGAGTTTCTTCATTATACGATTAAAATCTGTACTATACATTTAAGAACAATATTAAAGATCCAAATTAGTTTTTATACTTACTGTGTAATATAACTTTGAGCTCAACCAGGAGTTTCTTTGACCCTCCATGACCTGTTCCTGGAAGCTTTTGCATCGCTTCTCCTTTTTTATTCAGTATTTCAATCCTTAATGCACCTATTATTCCAAAATTTAAAGTAAGAGTGTCTTAGTTACACCCAATAATATGATGAACTTGCCAGGTCTTCACACTGCATTTTAATTTTTCATGGTCTTTTACATACTGGGAATGTTAGACACAGAAAAGCCTTTTTTTCAGTATTAAGAAAAAAATAAACCAAAAACATACCAATGGTAGTTCCAGCAGGCCTAATCTCATTGGGAAATAATTCATCTCCTTCAGGCCAAGTTACTGACAATCTATCAGGAAGCCTAATAGGAAACCAGCACGTTAATGTTGAAGCCCACATTTAAAAAATTAACATTTTGAGTATTTCTCCATGTTATAAATTATTTTGGAATACAAAACACTTTAGTTTCACAAACTGTGTTAATTATGGTTTTAATTAGAAAACAGAAGTTACAAGAAACTTCAGTATTTCTCATATATTTTGAAAGGTTAAATCTGAACTTCTACATGACTAATAATCTAAAAGTGTTCTCCACTTTAACCATCACTGTGGCTACTGAAAAGTCAGGCAAAACCTCTTAGTATTAAGAGCCAGAATTTGTCAATTTTTCATTTATTGTGTAAGTTATCCTTTGGAGATATGATAAATTCTTAAGAAGGATTACACCAGTTAGATTCAGTGAGAATCAAAATGTCTCCATCATTAGCTATACAAGAGTCACAGAGAGAATTTTGTTTTTCAATTTCCTTTTACTTCTCTTGCACTAATCTTTACCTCTCAGAAGTTACTACAATTTTCCTCTTGTTGTAGGCCAAAGTTGTTTTTTCTTTAAAAATATCCTAATCATAGTGCCTGTAATAGTGATACTTTAGATATATAAAATTTCCTTTTTTTTCTGTACAACAAATATAGGATTCTGTTTTTGTAACTAGAGCTCTCGATTTTTTAATGTTATTTTGTCATAATATATACATCTAGACTACAAATGGCCTATGAGAAGAGCATAAAAACACACTCAAGAATAGTTGAAAGCACTATGATCTACTCTTGATTTTTTTTATTGCTACTATGCATCTTGAAATGTGAATTACCTTGCCATTTCATCTTCTACATATTTTTTTACAGCTTTCTCAGCAAAGGTCCTATCCAGTTTTGCAATTGGCACAACTTTTGTTTCATCATACAGGGCTCGTGGTTCCTAAATCAACAAATTAAATTTGTATCAACCTTTCAAAGAAAACTATTTGAATTTAGCTGCAATAAAAACATTCATTTATTTCTTCCCAAGAAATATATTTACCCTCATTAAATATATAAATTCATAATAGTTATTATTACATTACACCTCTGTATTTATTTCCATTTTTCATGTTACCTCCTTAGGCTTAATTAAATACCATTCAAGGGGGTAGGGGAGGCCGGGGGGGGGAGGTCAATGGGGAAAAAAAAAAGAGACATATGTACTACTATTTGTAATACTTCAAACAATAAAAAAAAAAAGGGAGAAAAAAAATAAAAACCATTCAAATATTAACAAGAGCCTGGTATAGAGATAAAACCCAATCAAGTTTGGAATCAATTTTTAAAATTTAAAATTTTTTACTGCCATTTATTCCCTCTATGCTCTCTTCTACCAACACACATCCCCCTCCATCCCTGCAATCACCATACCGTTGTCCGTGTTCACGAGTTCTCTCTTTTTTTTAATATATATTTATATTGATTTCAGAGAGGAAGGGAGAGGGAGAGAGAGATAGAAACATCAATGATGAAAGAGAATCATTGATTGGCTGCCTCCTGCACGCCCCCTACTGGGAGTTGAGTCCGCAACCTGGGCATGTGCCCTTGACCAGATTCGACCCAGGGACCCTCCAATCCGCAGGCTGACACTATCTATTGAGCCAAGCCAGCTAGGGCCATGAGTTCTCTTTTCACACACTTTTTTACTCAATCTGTGCCCCCAGCACCTTCTCTCCCAGAGCTGTCTCCCTGCTCTCTCTGAGTCTCTATTTTGCTTCTTTGTTCAGTTTGTTCATTAAATTACACATATGAGTTAAAGCATATGGTACTTGTCTTTCCCTGACTGGCTTATTTCACTTAACATAATGTTAGAATAATTCATTCTTAAGAGAATTCTGGCTTTAGTGTTTACTAGTTTATGGGCCTTGGATGAAATGTGCACTTTACAAAATCATTGTGATAAGTAGCAATAATATACACTGAGTGGCCAGATTATTATGATCTCTGAATGCATATTTATCTGGCTACTCAGTGTGTGTGTGTATGTGTGTGTATAATAGAGGCCCGGTGCATGAATTCGTGCCTGGGTGGAGTCCGGCCAGCCTGGCCAGGGGAGGGGACATGGGCAGTTGGCCGGCCTGCTTGCTGGTTGAACTCCTGGTCGAGGGGACAATTTGCATATTAGCCTTTTATTATTTAGGATATATACTGAGTGGCCAGATTATTATGCGTTCAGAGATCATAATAATCTGGCCACTCAGTGTATGTATATTTGTTAAACATTGGGCATACAAATGTTAAATTATATAGATTATTAAAACCACCAAATATGAAATATAAAAACTCATGCTAACACTACCCAATGGAAAAACCTTTGTTTTATTTTCTTTTATTTTTTTTAAACCATTGTACCTTTATTTTTACATTTAAGCAAAAGTAAATGGTACCAACAGACTTTCAATAAATATTTTGTATTACTTGTTGTCTTACCATTGCAATTTGAACCTCTCCTCCAGTAGCATATACTTCTCCATCATGATTACCATAAAGAAAAAATTTTTCTATGCTTCCATAATAAAGAGGAAGTGTCTTGATTGTCTTCACCTAGTATTTAGTTTTGAAAGAAGGCTTTAATGTTAATATTTACTAAGAGAAACAGGTTTAATAGAATAATTACTTCGCAGAACCATTTTATATAAAAGAAAAAACTTGGTATCCATCATTAGAAAAATGAATTTTTAAAAAATCATTCTAATATTCTCATAAATTAGAATTGTGAAGTTCTCTACTTATTCCCAACACATTTTATAAAGACACAGTACATTTTTCATACAAAAATGTCATAGCTATGCGTGTGTCTAAAGGGCCCATAACTCCTTCAAAGTAATTATTATAAATACCAAAGTATCTCAAATCTTTTCCACCATAAAATCTGGCTTTCCGATTATCAACAATGACTTATAAACTCCAACTAGTTATCACTTCTTTCAAATAAATTAGCTTAATACTTGCTGGTATAGGCAAAAGATCTAAATCAGTGGTTCTCAACCTTTCTAATGCCGCGACCCTTTAATACAGTTCCTCATGTTGTGGTGACCCCCAACCATAAAATTATTTTCGTTGCTACTTCATAACTGTAATTTTGCTACTGTTATGAATTGTAATGTAAGTATCTGTGTTTTCCGATGGTCTTAGGCGACCCTGCTAGCGGTTCCCACAACAACATGAGGAACTGTATTAAAGGGTCGCGGCATTAGAAAGGTTGAGAACCACTGCTATAGCATTTCTTTTCCTTACATGGCTTAAAAAAATCAAAGAGTAATTTCCACTATCCAACTCAGAAATCCTCGACAAGAACTATACGAGTTGATACCTAATCTATCTTTTCAGTCTAATTTCTAAACTATTTCTCTTCACATACACATAGCCCAAGTCCACTGCTTGCTGTTTCCCTAAACTTACAAATATCTTTGTCTATGCTCAAATTACCTCTGAGAAAGAATTTGACAAAGCTGATCACTCCCCTTTTCTTAAAACTCTTCACTTGACCTCCATATTCTCCTACTTTCCTTCTATCTCACCAGCTTTCCCTTTCACTCTTGTCAGTTCCCCCGTTTTCATTCTAATCCCTAAATGTTAGAAAAACAAGAATGTAGCTACACACAGTACTTCTAAGTGATTGCATCCAAATCCGAGTTTTAAATACATGACAATGATTCTCACGTTTATTGGAGAGAATGGACCCCCTTCTACCTTTGTAATAATCTGTGTAAACCTGAGCCTACACTTCTTTCAAGGTCCTTACAAAAGCCATTTCCTGCCCAAAGAATTTCATGTTTTACTCTCTTATCCTAGGTCCATCCTTTTTTCATAGTAGTTATCACCTTCTGACCTATTATTACGTTTAGGTTATCTATTTTTAAGCTGTAATATCCCTAAGGTCAAAGCACATCTAATAGATCTCTGAATTCTTCACAACGCATTCTTGTAAGATCTCTAGCAACTTAAAGAAGCACATAATAAAATTTGCTAAAAAGTCAATTTCAAATCATATTAAACATTGAAAGTATCCATTTGAGTAAAGTTTATTGCAAGAAACAATAAAACCTTGCTAACTGAGCCTTAGGCAACAAGCAATTTTTTTTTAATGCCATGCTAAATTATGGAATTAAAATCAGTTTGGCCTTTTCATTTTTTCCTGGCTCCTGAGGAACCAATCAATACATACATTTTTTTAGTTGTTGCTAAATTCTAATACATCCAACCAATGTCACCCCAATAAATTCAATAAAGTTTTTAATTCTAGTACATCTATTAGTTTCAAATTCTACTAAATACTGAATCTAAAAAAAAAGTTAAACCTACCAGCTGTCCTGCTTTGTATATTTTTCCATCCCACTCTATTGCTGAGTATGTGGCCCAGGGGCCCTGCTTTTTAGAAGGAAGATCAGAACGTGTGATTATTCCTTTAAAAAGTGTAAATTTTATTTGTTTGTCATACTTTTCATGACAGTCTTTGAGCCAGAAAGAAAATTCTCTGTCAATTTTCACTCGCTGCTCCTGTAAAATTTAAAAATATTCTATGAAATATAGTTAACAAATACAACCATGGACACTTGTCATTCATTCCATTTTTTCTTTCACATACCCACCCAGAAAACCTAATAAAAAAGCTAAAATATTTTGCTGGATTTTTCTCCCATACAAATTTAGATTTCTAACAAAACCAGTATTACAGAAAGCAAATCTTTATTGTCATCTTGGAACCAAGTCTCAATAGTCAATACCAGCAATAAAACTTTACTTCCCTGCTTTAAATCTTAAGGTACACAAAAAAATTATGAACAGTAGAGGCAATGAGAAAGGGGTAAATGGAAACCTTATCACTGTGAATCATGCACATTCTCAACAGGGCAATAAATAACTTTTTATGTATTGAGAACAGATATACATATATATAGTACATAAACATACATAAGGCATATCTATGGTATTAAAATATCATGGGGGAAAGCAGTAAGAAAAACAAAAGTCTAAAAAAGGTTCCAGATGAAGGTGATAATAAAAAAAAGGGTTGAGAAACCCTGCTATGCAAAACACATTTTTCCTTTTAATTATGTAACGTATATTTATTACCTATCCCAAAAATTAAATCATAAGGTAAAAACAGTGTTTTCTAATAATATATAAGAAAATATTATTGCTTATCATTCTTCACTCTGCTGAGAGATAGTTTAGAGATTTATACTCAAACATAAGCTGCAATATATTGTTTACTGCCTGTCTTTAGGAGAGTAGGGAAGACAATCTCCACATTACATGCTTTCACAGAAGACAATGCACAAAATTACAAAAGTTCATTTCTTTCTACATCAAAAACTATCATTCTTATTTTATCAATCAATGCATGTATTTTAATACTGACCAATCTCAAATCACCTTTTAGCCCAAAATATTTCAGTTCTACCTCAAGTTCACCCTTAAGATTAGATTAAAATTGCATAGTTTTGTTATTAAAATACAAAGACAGCCCTATATGAGATAAAATTGTTCTTATATACTCTCATTAAATGGATATCCTTTTATAGCTTCTATTCACGATGTCACAGTCTTGATATTAAGATCTAATAAAGAACTTTAAATTTTATCCAAAATCATCTAGCCATTAACAATTTTTAAAAACTTGTTTTTAAAATTGATTTTTAGAAGGGGGGAAAGAAACATTGATTTGTTGTTCCACTTATTTATATATTCATTGGTTGATTATTGTATGTGCCCTGACTGGGGGTGGTATGAACACATAAACCCTCATAGGAAAAATTTACACATATTCTTTTGATTAAATAAAATGAAAAGTATACAAAATGTCTATAAATCTACACTAATAGTGACTTTTGTTGTACATAAAATAGAACATTTGCAAATATTCAAAACTTGATATTTGCAATCATACCTGTCCATTTGAAATCCTTGTAAAAAGGGTGTTCTTATCTTTCAATTTTAGCTCAAGATCCATAAAAGTCAGTTTATTTGTGCTGACCTGGAATCTGTCATTAGTGAATAATGCACCAGATATTCTATTGTAGCACTCAATTGGTGCAAGCCCTCTCTTCTTAGGAGGAGCACACCAGTCAAAGCTTAAATAGAACAAAATAGTAGTTAGTAAAAAGATTAGGTTATAAAACAATATAATTTCAGCAAAAATAAAAACTTACTCTTCAACAGATGTATATGGTATTAGACGTCCGTTCCAAAAACATTCAAAAATAGGCCTTTTCCCTCTTGCAGCTTTCTCAATTATATAACAATCATCATCATCATCTTCATCTTTTAATTCTAGAACACAGGAATAAGTGGAACAAAATGTTTATTGCTATCAAGTATATGAAACTTTTAAAAAGTATATGAAACTTTTACCACTGAGAAATCAATTTCTATAAGTAAAATGTTAAAGCTGCTTCAGAGAAATGATAACAAAAATTCACGATTGTTAACGTTGTATTCTAGAAAATTTAAAGGTAGCTTTATTCTTAGTTTGTCCTCAGAAAGGAAGATTTCCAAAGTGGTTATACATTACCAGTGGGGTTTCTCATTTAAAAGCCAAGAATTACAGGCTGGTATGCTCAGTGGTTGAGCGTTGACTTATGAACCAGGAAGTCACAGTTCGTTTCTGGTCGGGGCACATGCCCGGGTTTCGGGCTCGATCCCTAGTGTGGAGCATGCAGGGGGCAGCAGATCGATGGTTTTCTCTCATCATTGATGCTTCTCTCTCTCTCTCTCCTCTCTCTCTCTCTCTCTCTTTCCTTCTCCCTCTCTCCCTCTCCCTTCCTCTCTGAAATCAATAAAAATATTTTTAAAATAAATAAAGTTAATAATTACTTATATACTAATCAATGTGTTAGGAGCTACACTAGCTAATAAAATTGCAATCATTAAAACCTGTTTATAAAGCAAAAGAGTCACACATCCGAAGACATTGTGCTCTAGCAGAATCCCTCTTCCCTACAAATATAGGAGCATAAATTCTATGCCTAAAACACAAGTTTCAGCCCAGCTGGTGTGGCTCAGTAGTTGAGTGTCAACCTATGAACCAGGAAGTCATGGTTCGATTCCCAGTCAGGGCACATGCCTAAGTTGGAGGCTCAATCCCCAGTGTGGGGAGTACAGGAGGCAGCTGATCAATGATTCTCTCTCATCATTAATGTTTCTAGCTCTCTCTCCTCCCTTCCTTTCAGAAATCAATAAAAATATATTTAAAAAAACAACAACAACAAAAATACAACTTTCACAATTTTGTCAGAACCAGTATGTTCACCTATATATTAGCTGGGAAACCTATGGTATCTAGTAGCAGCAAGTTTATCTAGTTTAGGCAAATTAATCAATACTAAATTTAAGTTTAACTTACATAAACTATTAAATTTGTGAAGATCAGATCCAGGTGATACAGCAAAAATTATATGTTACAAACCATCAAACACACATTTAATACAACTATCTATAGGATTTTATGTTTGTTAGCAATACATTTTCATATATCCACTTAAATCAGGATCAAAGATTATAATAGTGATACAGCAACATCTCAGTTTTTCTGGCATTAAGTCAGCCCCACAAATAAAGACTTCTTCCCACAAAAAAAACCCTCACAAGGAGTCCCTAAATAAAAGTTCCTTTCAGACCGAATTGCTTTGCTCTTAGAGAACCCCTGTAATCGTCACTCCATTTATTGGCTCTTATTTTAAGAAATCCTTTGAAGAACTTGATCTTCCTGTCTACAAGCATACAAATATTAGAAATGGCAAATTAAACAGGGAGTGGAGACATCACAGGAGGTACAGTCACTGAGTAGTAACATGTATGAACACTGAATAAATAATGTTGGACAAAAAAAACAGCGGTTTCTTATTTACCCCTCAAAACACCTCTATGAAGCATGAGACATGTTTTGAAGGGTAACCCATGTCATCTCACAGATAAGGAAAACTGAGATAGGTAGTAAGCACTTTGTCAAAGTTTACACAATAGAAAGTGGCAGAGATGGGATTCAAATCAGGAAATCTGGTTCCAGAACCCACAACACTAAGTACATAGAGGACGTATTCTGAATGAGAAAATTTAATACTTTTAATCTTTGAATTCAATGAAATCTAAATAATCCCACCAGGATTTTTTTTAAGTGAATGTAAAAACAGATTTCAAAGTGTATCTAGAAAAGTAAAAGATTAAGAAATAAGAATTTTGTCAAAAAAGGATACTGAGTGTCTTGCCCTGCAGATATCAATATAGAGTATATAGCTACAAGAAGGTACCATTACTCATCTAAAAAATACAAAATAGCTCTAGCCAGTTTGGCTCAGTGGATAGAGCGTTGGCCTACGGACTGAAGGGTCCCAAGTTCGATTCCAGTCAAGGGCACATGCCAGGGTTGCGGACTCGATTCTCACAGTAGGGGGCATGTAGGAGGCAGCCTATCAATGATTCTCTCTCACCATTGATGTTTCCATCTCTCTCTCCCTCTCCCTTTCTCTCAGAAATCAGTAAAGTATATAAAAATACAAAAATAGATCTATAGTAAAGAAACCAGATATATATCCATATGGGAACTTAATATTATTATAAAAGTGATATTTCAAACTATTTAAAAAATCGTAACATTCAATATAATTGGTGCTAGGAAACTGAATGCGTACATGGAAAAATATTAAAGCCCTACCTTATCCTATACACAAAAAAAGGAGATTAGATTTCAGATACATTACCGAACTAAACATAAAGTAATTTTTTAAAACTACAGGATCATTTTATAGTCTTGAGAAGACTCCATAGTAAGACAAAATCAGAAAGCATGAAGAAAAAACTACAGAAAGTTTAAAACTCCTTTATATATGCCATAGATAATGGAAAAACAATATGGGGGACATATAAAGGATTAATATGCAGTATATAACTAAAAGTTCAGTTCAATAAGAGATCTAAGGTAAAATATATAATGTTTCTTAAAGCCAGTGCTTTATTCATCTAAAAGTGAATATACACAAAAATCAAGACTTATATAAATTATAAATACCTAACATCTTTAAAAGATTTGCATAAAGAAAAAGGTTTTAATATTCATCTAGCCTTAATAGCCCAATTAACAATAATCATGAAAAGAAACAATCACTATCCTAAATCACTTCACATTTTGTAGCTAAGACAACAGTTTAACATACTTGATGGAAAGCATGGATCATCAGGGTAAGTTTCTCTATCATATAAGAAAGGGTGATATCGGATAATCCCTTCCACTACACCGTCTCCTTCAACGTGAGCTTTGAACTCAAAACTATCAGTTGCTGTGTTTATATACAACGTCTGCATGTCATCTTGTATTTCCCTTAGGTTGACAATCTTAGGTGCCTTCCCTTTTTCAAACATAGAAATCTAAAACAAAAATAAAACAAAAATAATTAAATTCTATGATGACTTTTGTTCTCAGCTATGATCCAACAAAGGAATAGGCAAAAACTACCTTTATTTGTACAAGTAATAATTTAGCTGAATGAAATAGTTTACATGATTTAAATAGCTATAAGTAGCATATCAGTAATTAATATACTACTGAAAAATAGAAAGTAAGCAAAAAAAGAGCAAAGCAGAGCTGAAAGACAGATAAGTCATGAGCACATTTACAAGGTGTCTTGCTAGAGGTAGGAAGTGGGACAATGATGTACATGAAATTCTAACAGAACCCAACACTCAAATGTTTTATGGTTCTAAATCTTACTTCACCATCGTAAGACTTCTGTGAACCAAAAGGAAACTATGTCCCTTTTCCTCTCTGCTTTAAGACATAATATTCAGCAACAACTCATATCTCTATAAAAGACAGAGAAAAAAGAAACTAACTATGGTAAACAAAGGTTCCAGAAAAACACATCTCTAAGAATACCTCTTTATCTGGACATCAAAATACCAAAAAACTTTAGTAAAAAGGAGAGAGAAGTTGTTTCTGTATTGTCTGATTTTTCTTATCCAGAGTCACTTGAACTGGAACAGATACCTAATAATTCATAATAACTGAAAAAGGAACTTTATCTTACTTCAATATCAATGTTGTTGAAAGGTCCAACTTCTTTTGATGTACGTTTTTCATTTCCTTTTGGGCCATGAATATAGTAATGATAAATATGCCTAAAATACAGAAAAATAACTTTATACTTTTGATTCATATAAAATTATAGTTCATATATTCTTCTACCAAAAAAAAACTATAACTACTATTTAGCAGTACCCAATAGACACTATATCAAGCTTTTTAAAACATATATCCCATTTAATGATAAAAAATAATCCTGAGATGCAGGTATTATTATACCTCATTTTACTAGAATACATACAGAAATTGGGGTACAAGGAGTTTATATAATTTACCTAAGGTCACAGAACCTAAGAGTTTGGAAGAGATGAAGCTTCAATCCAGGCCTTTCCTACTTCAAAGTTCACATACTTTATATTTCCAAGAAATATAATTCAAAAAACCACTACAAGGCAAGAGGCTATACTTCTACTTGTCAGGGATGTCAAGGACTCAAATATCAAGGAGTGTATAGGACTGGATATGTTTAAGATATCTGTGCAACATGAGCACATTGTTCTATAACACTCATAGTTCCTCTCTTATAGCACTGAAAAATCTTATTCTAATATTCCCAAACAAAAAAATCACTAATTCATTCAATATTATTCCACTAAAAATCACTTCATTTTTAAACCACTACTTTATTTTTAAGTAAAGTTTAAAGATGACTATATTTTGGTGACATTTTATTCAGGGCTAAAACATACCAAATCTAATTATTCCTCAAACAGGGAGTTGCAATCTTCCTTCATATAAATTTTAATTTTAAAAAAGAATTAATTATCCTAGCTACTGTTTAAAATACTATTTAATAAAAGAAAAATCACTAAAAATTGTGAGATATTTCTTCAGACATATCAAAAGCGTTAGCCATTATAATCAAAGATAAATTACAACCATACATTAAGAGTTATTCTTTGTTAGTGTAGGCGTATGTCCTAATTACATGTTTTATATCAACACATAGACTTTTTTTCATATTAATAGACTTGCTGCATTCATTTGATAAACACTTACAGAATATCTACTATGTAACAGGACACACTGGGTAAAAAGCAGCGCATAAAAAAAGACATTCCAATAGGGGAAAGCAAACAAAAAAATAAGTAAAATATATGGCATGGAACATTATGACAGGTCATATAAGAGAAGCACAAAAGGGGGCTATGGGAATGATGACACTGAATTTGATAAATTCTGGCTTATTTTTATCAAAGATGTTATAATGCCTGTGCTTCAATCAACCAATACATTACAGGTGACCAATAAATATTTACAGAATAGGGAACAATTTTAATGCTGACATCAGAGTACTAGTTACTATACTAAAAGGAAGAAAATGGGACATGAGCAAAACAGATAGCCAAGAAGCTTCAGTGTACCTGTAATATTTTCATTCTTAAAAACGGTAAGTAGAAACATGTCCTCAATCAAATATAAATACTTACGCTAACTGTCTTGTCCAAAGATGGAAATAATTTTTCAAGTATGGTATGTGTTCTGATTGTACTCCTGTGATAACCACAGCAGTAAAGCTATTTTTTTCCTTCTCTTCTGAGATAAGACAATGTAGAAATCTTTCATCATCATTTGTAATGTGAACAGAGTCAGATGGCTGCAGAATGAATACAAATAAAACAGATTACATACACCTTAATTGTAATTATAGAAGTAATATTTTGTTATTCACTTGGATAGCTTCAAATACAGTGAGGACAGAGAAACTTTTACACAGATTGCTAATCTGGCACACATAAAGGACTATCGTACCATTATGCTAAACCAATTTTAGAATCATGAAGAAAAAGGGTAAAAAAAAAGAAATACTGAATTTTAAAATGCTGGGAAAAATTAAGGACACTTACCTTAGAATGGAATGAGTCCTTGCTTGGGATACCTACCACTTAATTTAGTCAAGACCAATGCCCAGCCCTCCATGTTTAAGAAAATTAGGATGGGCAATAAACCTAAATAGATACTTTTCAAAAGAAGACATACAGAAGCCCAGAGACATATGAAAACATGCTCAAAGTCACTAATCATCCAAGAAATGCAAATAACCACAACGAGGTACCATCTCACACCTGTCAGAATGGCTATCATCAACAAATCAACAAATGACAAGTGCTGGCAAGGATGCAGAGAAAAAGGAACCCTCGTGCACCGCTGGTGGGAATGCAGACTGGTGCAGCCACTGTGGAGAACAGTATGGAGTTTCCTCAAAAAACTAAAAATAGAACTCCCATATGACCCAGAGATCCAACTTCTAGGAATATATCCCAAGAAACTAGAAACACCAATCAGAAAGGATATATGCATCCCTATGTTCATAGCAGCACAATTTACAATAGCTAAGATTTGGAAACAGCCTAAGTGCCCATCAGCAGATGAGTGAATTAGAAAACTGTGGTACATATACACAATGGAATACTATGCTGCTGTAAAAAGGAAGGAACTCCTACCATTTGCAACAACATGGATGGAGCTGGAGAGCATTATGCTAAGCAAAATAAGTCAGTTGGAGAAAGATAAATATCACAAGATCTCACTCATTTGTGGAATATAATGAACAACATAAACTGATGAACAAAAACAGATCTAGAGACAGTGAAGCATCAATCAGACTGTCAAACCTCAGAGGGAAGGCAGGAGTAAGGGGGAGAGATCAATCAAAGGACTTGTATGCATGCATATAAGAATAACCAATGGACACAGACACCAGGCATGAGCGGGGGCGGGGGGGATGGGGAGCAACGTGGGGATAAGGACACATATATAATACCTTAATCCAGTGGTTGGCAAACTGTGGCTCGCGAGCCACATGAGGCTCACGAGCCGCGGTTTGCTGCTCTGTTGACTAATGAGTTTGCCGACCACTGCCCTAGTCCTTCATACAGGTCTTTTACTTACTAATACAAGGCATGTTAGATGCATACTACTTCCATAACATCTGAAGTATAAACTAACTCAGTGGTCGGCAAACTCATTAGTCAACAGAGCGGCAAACCACGGCTCGCGAGCGGCAGTTTGCCGACCACTGCCTTAATCA